>NW_027257972.1:0-282933 GCF_045791955.1 Oncorhynchus clarkii lewisi | reverse complement strand
CTGGTCTCGCATAAAATGATAAAGACAGTAAATCTAGCTCGTCTGTCAAAATATAGTGCAGACAGTAGATCTAGCAGGTCTGTCATAATGTAATAGAGACATTAGATCTAGCTGGTCTGTGATACTATAGAACGCACAGTAGATCTAGCTGGTCTGTCATAAATTAGTAGAGACAGTATATCTAGCTGGTCTGTCATAATATAATAGAGACAGTAGTTCGAGCTGGTTTTTCACATTATAGTAGAGAATGTAGATCTAGCTGGTCTGTTCTAATACAATAGAGACAGTAGATCTAGATGGTCTGCCATACTATAGTAGAGACAGTAGATCTAGCAGGTCTGTCATAATATAATAGATACAGTAGATCTAGCTGGTCTGTCATAATATAGTAGAGACAGTAGCTCTAGCTGGTCTGTCATAATATAGTAGAGACTGTAGATCTAGCTGGTCTGTCATAATATAATAGGGACAGTAGATCTATCTGGTCTGTCATAATATAATAGAGACAGTAGATCTAGCTGGTCTGTCATAATGTAATAGAGACAGTAGATCTTGCTGGTCTGTCATAATATAGTAGAGACACTAGATTTAGCTGGTCTGTCATAATATAATAGATACAGTAGATCTAGCTGGTCTGTCATAATATAGAGGAGACAGTAGATCTAGCTGGTCTGTCATAATATAGTAGAGACACTTGATCTAGCTGGTCTGTCATAATATAATAGAGACAGTAGATCTAGCTGGTCTGTCAAAATATAATAACGACAGTAAATCTAGCTTGTCTGTCAAAATATAGTACAGACAGTAGATCTAGCTGGTTGTAATAGAGACATTAGATCTAGCTGGTCTGTGATACTATAGAACGCACAGTAGATCTTGCTGCTCTGTCATAATATAGTACAGACAGTAGATCTAGCTGGTCTGTCATAATATAGTAGAGACAGTAGATCTATCTTGTCTGTCATAATATAATAGGGACAGTAGATATATCTGGTCTGTCATAATATAATCTATACATTAGATCTAGCTGGTCTGTCATCATATAGTAGAGACAGTAGATCTAGCTGGTCTGTCATCATATAGTAGAGACCGTAGATCTGGCTGGTCTGTCATAATATATTAGAGACTGTAGATCTAGCTGGTCTGTCATAAAATAGAAGAGACAGCAGATCTAGCTGCTCTATCATAATATAGTGAAGAAGGTAGATCTAGCTGGTCTCGCATAATATAATAAAGACAGTAAATCTAGCTCGTCTATCAAAATATAGTACAGACAGTAGTTCTAGCAGGTCTGTCATAATGTAATAGAGACATTAGATCTAGCTGGTCTTTGATACTATAGAACGCCCAGTAGATCTAGCTGGTCTGTCATAAATTAGTAGAGACAGTATATCTAACTGGTCTGTAATAATATAATAGAGACAGTAGATCTAGCTGCTCTGTCATAATATAGTAGAGAAGGTAGATCTAGCTGGTCTGTTCTAATACAATAGAGACAGTAGATCTAGCTGGTCTGTCAATATATATCGTAGAGACAGTAGATCTAGCTGGTCTGTCATAATATAGTAGAGACTGTAGATCTGGCTGGTCTGTCATAATATATTAGAGACATTAGATCTAGCTGGTCTGTCATAATATAGTAGAGACGGTAGATCTAGCTGGTCTGTCATAATGTAATAAAGACAGTAGATCTAGCTGGTCTGCCATAATATAGTAGGGACTGTAGATCTAGCTTGTCTGTCATAATATAATATAGACAGTATATCTAGCTGGTCTGTCATAATATAGTAGAGACAGTAGATCTAGCTGGTCTGCCATAATATAGTAGGGACTGTAGATCTAGCTGGTCTGTCATAATATAATAGAGACAGTAGATCTAACTGGTCTGTCATAATGTAATAAAGATAGTAGATCTAGCTGGTTTGTCATAGAAGAGTAGAGACTGTAGATTTGGCTGGTCTGTCATAATATAGTTGAGACAGTAGATCTAGCTGGTCTGTCATAATATAATAGATACAGTAGATCTAGCTGGTCTGTCATAATGTAATAGAGACATTAGATCTAGCTGGTCTGTGATACTATAGAACACACAGTAGATCTTGCTGCTCTGTCATAATATAGTACAGACAGTAGATCTAGCTGGTCTGTCATAATATAGTAGAGACAGTAGATCTATCTTGTCTGTCATAATATAATAGGGACAGTAGATATATCTGGTCTGTCATAATATAATCTATACAGTAGATCTAGCTGGTCTGTCATCATATAGTAGAGACAGTAGATCTAGCTGGTCTGTCATCATATAGTAGAGACCGTAGATCTAGCTGGTCTGTCATAATATATTAGAGAGAGTAGATGTAGCTGGTCTGCCATCATATAATAGAGACAGCAGATCTAGCTGGTCTGTCATAATATATTAGAGAGAGTAGATGTAGCTGGTCTGTCATCATATAATAGAGACAGCAGATCTAGCTGGTCTGTCATAATATATTAGAGAGAGTAGATATATCTGGTCTGTCATAATATTATAGAGACAGTAGATCTAGCTGGTCTGTCATAATATAGTAGAGACAGTAGATCTAGCTGGTCTGTCATCATATAGTAGAGACCGTAGATCTGGCTGGTCTTTCATAATATATTAGAGAGAGTAGATGTAGCTGGTCTGTTAAAATATAGTAGAGACAGTAGATATATCTGGTCTGTCATAATATAATAGAGACAGTAGATCTAGCTGGTCTGTCATAATATAAAAGATACAGTAGATCTAGCTGGTCTGTCATAATATATTAGAGAGAGTAGATCTAGCTGGTCTGTTAAAATATAGTAGAGACAGTAGATCTAGTTGCTCTGTCATAATATAGTAGAGACAGTAGATCTAGCTGATCTGTCATAATATAATAGGGACAGTAGATCTAGCTGGTCTGTCATCATATAGTAGAGACCGTAGATCTGGCTGGTCTTTCATAATATATTAGAGAGAGTAGATGTAGCTGGTCTGTTAAAATATAGTAGAGACAGTAGATATATCTGGTCTGTCATAATATAATAGAGACAGTAGATCTAGCTGGTCTGTCATAATGTAATAGACACAGTAGATCTAGCTGGTCTGTCATAATATATTAGAGAGAGTAGATCTAGCTGGTCTGTTAAAATATAGTAGAGACAGTAGATCTAGTTGCTCTGTCATAATATAGTAGAGACAGTAGATCTAGCTGATCTGTCATAATATAATAGGGACAGTAGATCTATCTGGTATGTCATAATATAATAGAGACAGTAGATCTAGCAGGTCTGTCATAATGTAATAGAGACAGTAGATCTTGCTGGTCTGTCATAATATAGTAGAGACACTAGATTTAGCTGGTCTGTCATAATATAATAGATACAGTAGATCTAGCTGGTCTGTCATAATATAGTACAGACAGTACATCTAGCTGGTCTTGCGTAATATAATAGAGACAATAGATCTAGCTGGTCTGTCATAAAATAGAAGAGACAGCAGATCTAGCTGCTCTATCGTAATATAGCAGAGAAGGTAGATCTATCTGGTCTATCATAACATAGTAGAGAAGGTAGATCTAGCTGGTCTCGCATAAAATTATAAAGACAGTCAATCTAGCTCGTCTGTCAAAATATAGTGCAGACAGTAGATCTAGCAGGTCTGTCATAATGTAATAGGGACAGTAGATATATCTGGTCTGTCATAATATAATCTATACATTAGATCTAGCTGGTCTGTCATCATATAGTAGAGACAGTAGATCTAGCTGGTCTGTCATCATATAGTAGAGACCGTAGATCTGGCTGGTCTGTCATAATATATTAGAGACTGTAGATCTAGCTGGTCTGTCATAAAATAGAAGAGACAGCAGATCTAGCTGCTCTATCATAATATAGTGAAGAAGGTAGATCTAGCTGGTCTCGCATAATATAATAAAGACAGTAAATCTAGCTCGTCTGTCAAAATATAGTACAGACCGTAGTTCTAGCAGGTCTGTCATAATGTAATAGAGACATTAGATCTAGCTGGTCTTTGATACTATAGAACGCCCAGTAGATCTAGCTGGTCTGTCATAAATTAGTAGAGACAGTATATCTAACTGGTCTGTAATAATATAATAGAGACAGTAGATCTAGCTGCTCTGTCATAATATAGTAGAGAAGGTAGATCTAGCTGGTCTGTTCTAATACAATAGAGGCAGTAGATCTAGCTGGTCTGTCAATATATATCGTAGAGACAGTAGATCTAGCTGGTCTGTCATAATATAGTAGAGACTGTAGATCTGGCTGGTCTGTCATAATATATTAGAGACATTAGATCTAGCTGGTCTGTCATAATATAGTAGAGACGGTAGATCTAGCTGGTCTGTCATAATGTAATAAAGACAGTAGATCTAGCTGGTCTGCCATAATATAGTAGGGACTGTAGATCTAGCTTGTCTGTCATAATATAATATAGACAGTATATCTAGCTGGTCTGTCATAATATAGTAGAGACAGTAGATCTAGCTGGTCTGCCATAATATAGTAGGGACTGTAGATCTAGCTGGTCTGTCATAATATAATAGAGACAGTAGATCTAACTGGTCTGTCATAATGTAATAAAGATAGTAGATCTAGCTGGTCTTTCATAATATAGTAGAGAAAGTAGATCTAGCTGGTCTCGCATAATATAATAAAGACAGTATATCTAGCTCGTCTGTCAAAATATAGTATAGGCAGTAGATTTGGCTGGTCTGTCGAAATATAATATAGACAGTAGATCTGTCTGGTCTGTCGTAATATAGTACAGACAGTAGATCTAACTGGTCTGTAATAATATAATAGAGACAGTAGTTCTAGCTGGTCTGTCATAATATAGTAGAGAATGTAGATCTAGCTGGTCTGTCATAATATAGTAGAGACAGTAGATCTAGCTGGTCTGCCATAATATAGTAGGGACTGTAGATCTAGCTGGTTTGTCATAATATAATAGAGACAGTAGATCTAACTGGTCTGTCATAATGTAATAAAGATAGTAGATCTAGCTGGTCTTTCATAATATAGTAGAGAAAGTAGATCTAGCTGGTCTCGCATAATATAATAAAGACAGTATATCTAGCTCGTCTGTCAAAATATAGTATAGGCAGTAGATTTGGCTGGTCTGTCGAAATATAATATAGACAGTAGATCTGTCTGGTCTGTCGTAATATAGTACAGACAGTAGATCTAACTGGTCTGTAATAATATAATAGAGACAGTAGTTCTAGCTGGTCTGTCATAATATAGTAGAGAATGTAGATCTAGCTGGTTTGTCATAATATAGTACAGACAGTAGATATAGCTGGTCTGTCATAATATAATAGATACAGTAGATATAGCTGGTCTTTCATAGTATAATAGATAGAGTAGATCTTGCTGGTCTGTCATAGTAGAGTAGAGACTGTAGATTTGGCTGGTCTGTCATAATATAGTTGAGACAGTAGATCTAGCTGGTCTGTCATAATATAATAGATACAGTAGATCTAGCTGGTCTGTCAAAATATAGTAGAGAGAGTAGATCTAGCTGGTCTGCCATAATATAGCAGGGACTGTAGATCTAGCTGGTCTGCCATAATATATTAGAGACAGTAGATCTAGCTGGTCTGTCATTATGTAATAGAGATAGTAGATCTAGCTGGTTTGTCATAATATAGTACAGACAGTAGATATAGCTGGTCTGTCATAATATAATAGATACAGTAGATATAGCTGGTCTTTCATAGTATAATAGATAGAGTAGATCTTGCTGGTCTGTCATAGTAGAGTAGAGACTGTAGATTTGGCTGGTCTGTCATAATATAGTTGAGACAGTAGATCTAGCTGGTCTGTCATAATATAATAGATACAGTAGATCTAGCTGGTCTGTCATAATGTAATAGAGACATTAGATCTAGCTGGTCTGTGATACTATAGTAGAGACAGTAGATCTATCTTGTCTGTCATAATATAATAGGGACAGTAGATATATCTGGTCTGTCATAATATAATCTATACAGTAGATCTAGCTGGTCTGTCATCATATAGTAGAGACAGTAGATCTAGCTGGTCTGTCATCATATAGTAGAGACCGTAGATCTAGCTGGTCTGTCATAATATATTAGAGAGAGTAGATGTAGCTGGTCTGCCATCATATAATAGAGACAGCAGATCTAGCTGGTCTGTCATAATATATTAGAGAGAGTAGATGTAGCTGGTCTGTCATCATATAATAGAGACAGCAGATCTAGCTGGTCTGTCATAATATATTAGAGAGAGTAGATATATCTGGTCTGTCATAATATTATAGAGACAGTAGATCTAGCTGGTCTGTCATAATATAGTAGAGACAGTAGATCTAGCTGGTCTGTCATCATATAGTAGAGACCGTAGATCTGGCTGGTCTTTCATAATATATTAGAGAGAGTAGATGTAGCTGGTCTGTTAAAATATAGTAGAGACAGTAGATATATCTGGTCTGTCATAATATAATAGAGACAGTAGATCTAGCTGGTCTGTCATAATATAAAAGATACAGTAGATCTAGCTGGTCTGTCATAATGTAATAGACACAGTAGATCTAGCTGGTCTGTCATAATATATTAGAGAGAGTAGATCTAGCTGGTCTGTTAAAATATAGTAGAGACAGTAGATCTAGTTGCTCTGTCATAATATAGTAGAGACAGTAGATCTAGCTGATCTGTCATAATATAATAGGGACAGTAGATCTATCTGGTCTGTCATAATATAATAGAGACAGTAGATCTAGCAGGTCTGTCATAATGTAATAGAGACAGTAGATCTTGCTGGTCTGTCATAATATAGTAGAGACACTAGATTTAGCTGGTCTGTCATAATATAATAGATACAGTAGATCTAGCTGGTCTGTCATAATATAGTACAGACAGTACATCTAGCTGGTCTTGCGTAATATAATAGAGATAATAGATCTAGCTGGTCTGTCATAAAATAGAAGAGACAGCAGATCTAGCTGCTCTATCGTAATATAGCAGAGAAGGTAGATCTATCTGGTCTATCATAACATAGTAGAGAAGGTAGATCTAGCTGGTCTCGCATAAAATTATAAAGACAGTCAATCTAGCTCGTCTGTCAAAATATAGTGCAGACAGTAGATCTAGCAGGTCTGTCATAATGTAATAGAGACATTAGATCTAGCTGGTCTTTGATACTATAGAACGCACAGTAGATCTAGCTGGTCTGTCATAAATTAGTAGAGACAGTATATCTAGCTGGTCTGTCATAATATAATAGAGACAGTAGTTCTAGCTGGTTTTTCACATTATAGTAGAGAATGTAGATCTAGCTGGTCTGTTCTAATACAATAGAGACAGTAGATCTAGCTGGTCTGCCATACTATAGTAGAGTCAGTAGATCTAGCAGGTCTGTCATAATATAATAGATACAGTAGATCTAGCTGGTCTGTCATAATATAGTAGAGACAGTAGATCTATCTGGTCTGTCATAATATAATAGAGACAGTAGATCTAGCTGGTCTGTCATAATTTAATAGATACAGTAGATCTAGCTGGTCTGTCATAATATAGAGGAGACAGTAGATCTAGCTGGTCTGTCATAATATAGTAGAGACACTTGATCTAGCTGGTCTGTCATAATATAATAGAGACAGTAGATCTAGCTGGTCTGTCATAATATAGAAGAGATAGTAGATCTAGGTGGTCTTTCATAATATAGTAGAGAAAGTAGATCTAGCTGGTCTCGCATAATATAATAAAGACAGTATAACTAGCTCGTCTGTCAAAATATAGTAGAGGCAGTAGATCTAGCTGGTCTGTGACAGAACCCAGTCACCCTGGCCCCTCCCCCCTACAGACCGCACCAATCCCCACTGTGATCAATTCAGTGTCAAGACGGCTCTAGGTCGCCTGCAACCGACTAATGATAGGTGTCTGAGTCGACTGACTCTCAGATAATCTTCCACTGCCTCGGCCCTGTTTACACCTACAAGGTGCCCCCCTCACACAGGAAAACACACTCAGAGCCTACTGACTGGGCCCTGTTTACACCTCCAAGGTTCCCCCTCACACAGGAAAACACACTCAGAGCCTACTGACTGGGCCCTGTTTACACCTCCAAGGTTCCCCCTCACACAGGAAAACACACTCAGAGCCTACTGCCTCGGTCCTGTTTACGAGGCTTTTATAAAAACTACACTTAGCGTGTTTAGATCACCTCTTTTTATTTAAACTAGGTTTGAGATGTGGTATCCACTCGCCTCGCTGCCTCTCAGATCAAAGGTGCTCCAGGTGCTCCATCTGCGCCGTTCCCAAAGTGTGGTGTCCCTGAGATCTCAAGTTAGAGGGATCCCTGGTGTACCATTTACCCAGGTCGTCAGGAGCGGTCACCAAATGAAGATTAACATCCCCAAATGTGGTTAATTTCTTTAATATCAAATGAGGAAACAAACTTATCACGCAAGTCAGAGTTTTTCTTAAGCTAAATCTTTATTCACTTAAGGGAGCAAGTCAATACAACGCATACATAAAGTGAATCAATTGAATGCTCTACGATAATGATTGCTGGTCGATGAATCACCCCCAGACTACTCATTGAGAGCCCCGAGACAAAAGTACAAAGGTCTTTTATAGCCAAGATACACCCCTTTCAATCTACATGACGAACAGCAGATGTATAGATGGGTCACAAGGTTAAGATTCGTATGAAAGATACTTATAATTCACAGCAGACAATATCTGCTGTAAAAACAGTACTCTGTGTGGAGACCAGGGTCTGGCCCTGGGGTAATCTCTCCCTGGTACCATAGAGAACAGAAACATTAACTCATGCTCTGGAATGCGGCCTCTTTAGGTTTTATCACACAAAAGACATTGTAAATCTCCTGTCAGTGTTATCTCCCAGAGGCCCATCCTCAGTAGAACACACAGACACAATAGTTCTAAGAACCCTCTATTCTGTTGCATAACACAACCATTTGATACAATAAAAGTACAATAACATAATGTTGCAGTTTTGCTCTCAGTGTCCACTGAAAGTTGACTAGTAACAACAACTGGGATATGAAAGACACCCACCATGAGACCCACTAAATCTGCCCAAGAAGAGGCAAACAAAAGAAAAACCCACAACAAACTTAAAGACAGGACGCAAACCAAAAAGGTGTTGACTCTCCACATCTATCAAGACAACTGGAGCACTGGGCCAGACACACTTAAATAGAACCTGGACCAGCTCAGGTGAAACACCTTCCTACTAATGAGATGGACAAGCCAGCACAGGTGTAACACATACTGACTAACGAGGTGACACCAATCAATCTCTTCCATTTCAGAGCCTGGATTTTTCCCCTGAGGCTAATATCCAAATTATGTTGAAATCAATTGATAAGGGGGCAAACGTTTAGGCTTCTACATTGAGACTATTAAAATAACCCTAAAACAATGTTAAAATATTCTACATTGTGACATTAATTCGTTGAAATCATGAAACAACTACTTCATGTATGTATTTTCTAATATTTGATCAGAGATCATTTATCAGATTATCTCTGGTCACAGCTATGAGATTTCAATCCTGTGTGTGTTCTCTGGTGAAGAGTCAGAGAGCCAGATGAAGCAAATCTCTTCCCACATTGACCACAGCTATAAGGTTTATCTCCTGTGTGTTTTCTCTGGTGCACTGTCAGCTCTCCAGATTGACCAAAACCCTTCCCACATTGATTACAGCTATAAGGTTTCTCTCCTGTGTGTGTTCTCTGGTGTTGAGTCAGGTGGACAGATCGAATAAAACCCTTCCCACATTGATTACAGCTATAAGGTTTCTCTCCTGTGTGTATTCTCTGGTGTTGAGTCAGAGAGCCAGATGTAGTAAAACACGTCCCACATTGACCACAGCTATAAGGTTTCTCTCCTGTGTGTATTCTCTGGTGTTCAGTCAGAGAGCTAGATGAAGAAAAACTCTTCCTACATTGACCACAGCTAAAAGGTTTCTCTCCTGTGTGTGTTCTATGGTGTACAGTCAGAGTGCTAGATGTACTGAAACTCTTCCCACACTCACCACAGATATAAGGTTTCTCTCCTGTGTGAATTCTCTGGTGTCGAGTCAGATGGCCAGATGTAGTAAAACTCTTCCCACATTGACCACAGCTATAAGGTTTCTCTCCTGTGTGTGTTCTCTGGTGCACTGTCAGCTCTCCAGATCCACCAAAACTCTTCCCACATTGATCACAGCTATAAGGTTTATTTCCTGTGTGTGTTCTCTGGTGTTGAGTCAGAGAGCCAGATGAAGTAAAACACTTCCCACATTGACCACAACTATAAGGTTTCTCTCCTGTGTGTATTCTCTGGTGTTCAGTCAGAGTGCTGGATGTAGTAAAACTCTTCCTACATTGACCACAGCTAAAAGGTTTCTCTCCTGTGTGTGTTCTCTGGTGTACAGTCAGAGTGCTAGAGGCAGAAAAACTCTTCCCACATTGACCACAGCTATAAGGTTTCTCTCCTGTGTGTGTTCTCTGATGAATTTTAATGCCTGATGAAGTGAATCTCTTCCCACAGTCAGAGCAGCAGTGAGTTCTCTTCCCTGTGGGTCTCTGTGGGTGTTTATTGAGGTGTTCTGATCTGGAGAGACTATTCTCTGCCTCTTCAGCATCATGAGGTTGTTGAGGCTCCCCAGAGGATCCACGATAGTCACGTCTCTCTCCTGTGTGAACAACAAAGTCAGACAGATGATTAAAGGCCCACAACAGCGGTAATCCAGTATAAAAGGTGATGCCAACAGCATAGCCATGATGTTGTACAACAATTGACATCTGTAATGAATGTTAAAATTATTTGACAATTGTCTTAAAACGAGCAAGAATAGTCATATTTTGTCTTGTTTTCATATTAGAAGTAACATCCATGATTGTAGGCTAAAATTGCAGCACGAGGGCAATGTGACTGCAGAAACTCCTCCCTGCTAATGAGGAAACCGATAGTTATGGATGTACTATATCTGCCTGGAGCAAAAATGGTGAGCAAAGATTTTAGTTTTTCACAATGTATTCTGAATATGAATGGGGGAAAACTCAGGGGAGTAACCTCCATTTCCAGGTTGCTAATGAGTCATTTTCACACTGCTTTAGATGTTAATTGTAAGGCTCGATTGAATGTCCTGTTTAATATAATGTTTGCTACAGTATTATGAACTATGTGTAATTATTGAAGAACCGCGTTAATGACAGTATCCTTTTGGGTGTCAAGAAAGTAAAGATTCTATTTTTTATTTCACCTTTATTTAAACAGGTAGGCTAGTTGAGAACAAGTTCTCATTTACAACTGCGACCTGGCCAAGATAAAGCATAGCAGTGTGACAAAAAAACAACAGAGTTACACGTGGAATAAACAAACATGCAGTCAATAACACAATAGAAAAATCTATATACAGTGTGTGCAAATGGAGTAAGGAGGTAAGGCAATAAATAGGCCACAGTAGAGAAGTAATTACAATTTAGCAAATTATCACTGGAGTGATACATGTGCAGATGATGATGTGCAAGTAGAAATACTGGTGTGCAAAAAAGTAAATAAAAACATGGGGACGTGGTAGGCAGTTGGATGGGCTATTTACAGATGGGCTATGTACAGCTGCAGCGATTGGTAAGCTGCTCAGATAGCTGATGCTTAAAGTTAGTGAGGGAGATGTAAGTCTCCAACTTCAGCGATTTTTGCAATTCGTTCCAGTCTTTGGCAGCAGAGAACTGGAAGGAAAGGCGGCCAAAGAGGTGTTGGCTTTGGGGATGACCAGTGAGATATACCTCCTGGAGCACGTACTATGGGTGGGTGTTGCTATGGTGACCAGTGAGCAGAGTTAAGGGGGAGCTTTCCCTAGCAAAGACTTATAGATGACCTGGAGCCAGTGGGTTTGGTGACGAATATGTAGCGAGGGCCAGCCATTATAAGTCAGAACCGTCCAGAGTAGTGATGCTAGTCAGGCGGGCGGGTGCGGGCAGCGATCGGTTAAAGAGCATGCATTTAGTTTTACTTGTGTTTAAGAGCAGTTGGAGGCCACAGAATGAGTGTTATATGGCATTGAAGCTTGTTTGGAGGTTTGTTAACTCTTGGATCTACCCATCCCGGACCCGGGAGAATTGTCATCAACTGACACTAAGTAGCATAACGCAACGGACAAAAAATCTTACTAGAAAATATTAATATTCATGAAATCACAAGTGAAATATATTCAAACACAGCTTAGCCTTTTGTTAATCACCCTGTCATCTCAGATTTTGAAAATATGCTTTACAGCCAGCAAGACAAGCATTTGTGTAAGTTTATCGATAGCCTAGCATAGCATTTTGTCCAGTTAGCAGCAGGCAATCTGGTCACGAAAATCAGAAAAGCAATCAAATTAAATCGTTTACCTTTGATGAGCTTTGGATGTTTTCACTCACGAAACTCCCAGTTAGATAGCAAATGTTATTTTTTTCCAAAAATATTATTTTTGTAGCCGAAATAACTCTGTTAGTTCTTCACGTTTGGCTGAGAATTCGACCAGAAATTGCGGTGATGACTTCGCAGAAAAATATTCCAAATTAGCTCCATAATAGCAACAGGAACATGGCAAACGTTGTTTATAATCAATCCTCAAGTTGTTTTTCAAATATCTATTCGATAATATATCAACCGGGACCTGGTGGCTTCTTAGTAGGAAAGAGAGAAACAATGGCCGCATTTGTCTTTTACGCACAAAACACTCTGAGACCTACTGTAGGACCCATAACTTCACTAACAATAACATAGACCTACTGTAGGCCCCATAACTTCACCTAACAACAACATAGACCTACTGTAGGGCCCATAACTTCACCTAACAATAACATAGACCTACTGTAGGACCCATAACTTCACGTAACAACAACATAGACCTAGGACTATAAATCATTTCATATTTCAGGTGATACATGGAAACTAAAATGTCTTTGTCATGACATTTCATAACCTGATCACCAGATAATTTTGTCAATAATCCCACTAAGCTACTCTGTAATGTGTTGTCATTCTAAATGTCCTGAACAGTGCTCTACACATTATGAGCTAAGTATCTCTGTGTCCAAACAGACTAACGAGACCCTACTGTAAATCAAGCAGACAATAACACATTATAAACACCAATTTGTTAGGGATGTTGGATCCAACATGGAGCACGGCATAACTGTCTTTACCAGAGTAATGAATGAAGAAGCACTTTGGTTGTTGTTGCATGTCGTGATGTTTGTCATTTGACTGGAATTCAGAAAATTATTTCCTGGATCAGCTGATGATAGTTGAACATGTGACTGTAACTAAACAGCTACAGTATTAAGAATGATGTGTAATTATTGAAGAACCGCGTAAGTGACAGTATTGATTTGGGTGTTAATAAAGTTATTTGGGTCAATAAAGTTAAGGTGACTCTTGGTTAGAACCACTGGATTTTGCAAACTCAAATTATTTATAATTTCTGTGCCCATGAAAACTGTTTTCCCAGCGTAACATAAGGAGACACTAAATGTTAAGTAGGTAGAGTGCATTTCAGAGATCTGACTCCCAAAAAATGTACTAACAGGACAATAACCTAAACCACAAGGCCAAATCTACACTGGAGGAGCTTACCAAGATGACATTGAATGTTCCTGGGTGGCCTAGTTACAGTTTGGACTTAAATCGTATTGAAAGTCTCTGGTAAGACTTGAAAATGGCTTTCTAGATCAAAAACCGACTTGACAGAACAGGAAGGATTTTAAAAAGAATAATGAATTTCACATGAAGGTCAGTCGCCTATTGGATGACATCACGACTTCCCATCAAGCCAACTCCTTAAATACCTTACTATGACATCACTCACTCCTTCTAGTTTCCAGTTGTCTAAAAAAACACTATTTTGCTCAAAACATTTATTTTGTTTCCCTTTAGTGTATTTGTTTATCACTTTTCAATAGGAAAAGTTAAAAATCACTGGAGGACGTCATGAACAATTCATACAATACAAAAACATATTCAAGAGTAGAACGCCCTTTTAAAATTCACACATTAGTTCAACAACTGCAGAGTTTGTGTCCCTGTTTTATAAGATAGTACTCACTGTATTTACTGGTGTTAATCAGATCAATGTCCCTGTTTTATAAGATAGTACTCACTGTACTTACTGGTGTTAATCAGATCAATGTCCCTGTTTTATAAGATCACTGTATTTACTGGTGTTAATCAGATCAATGTATTTCACTGGTGTTAATCAGATCAATGTCCCTGTTTTATAAGATAGTACTCACTGTACTTACTGGTGTTAATCAGTTCTCCAGTCTTCTCTTCTTCGTCCTCCTCTAATGTGACAGTAATCTCCCCCTCTTCGTCCTTCCTTAAAAAAACGTCTTCATCTTCTTTCACTGTCACAGTAACCTCCTTCTCTCCAAAACCTGCATCCTCCTCTTCTTTTACTGTAACATCCTCCTCCTCCTCTTTCACTCTGAACGCGTCTTCCTCGTCTTTCACTGAAACGTCTTCCTCCACCTCTTTCACAGTAACAGCCTCACCCTCTACTTGTTCTTGTATTGTAACAGCCTCCTCTTTGACGAGAGCTTCTTTCTCCGTCCAGCAGATCTTCTCTTCTTTATCAGGAGGAGAGTAGCTTAGTGAACTCATGGTCGGGGGTAACAGCTAGTTAGCATTAGCGATTAGACTAGTGCTAACTTGACCAGACAGCTAATTGACTTACAACGTAAATATTACATTAAATGAGGTAACTAGTTGTTTACACATAAGTATGTTTAAATCATAGTGTTAAATAAACCAGTAAATTGTCTAAAGAGCTTGAATGTTCCGACTTTGTTGTCCAGCGAGCTACCGAGGTGGCTGCAGTTGTTGAAGAAGCGTTCCGTCCACTAGATTATACGTCACAGTAGAAACATCGCCTGAAAGTCACATATCGCCATCTGCTGTCTGGAGGGAGGAAACGCAGTTGAGGAGTGAAAACTTTTTTTCTTCTTCATTGAATTATATTATAAAGCAGTTTAGATAAACATTTTTTTCCTCTCCATTTAATAAGAATATTATATCAACACGTACAAAGAGCAACAAGTGTTGTTTGATTAGTTCAGTTTTTTTATGAGATTCTAAAACAAACTCTACATCAACTCCACATCTATATTTCTGATTCAGTCAAATAACTAGATTTCAAAAAAAGCACCTAGTTATTGATACCCTTGATAAAGATGAGCAAAAATTACTGTATGAAATAAATAAATAAACTTTACCCACTACCAGGATATTTTAGCCCAAAACCTGGATACCTCTCTGCTAGGAGGCTGACACTTGGCCATAAGTGGATCTTCCAGCAAGACACATCATCATCCACAAAGAGATGGTTACTTGGGCACAAAATCAACATTTTCCATGGCCATCTCAGTCTTCGGACTTGAACTCCCTTGAACATCTGTGGTTTGAATTGAACAGGGCAGTCCATAAGCGTAGACTAAATAAATCAAAGACCTGGAGAGATTCTGTATGGAGGAATGGTCTAAGATCCCACCCAATGTGTTCTCTAATCTCATAAAACATTTTAATGTCATTATCTTTTTCAATTGTATCAGTATAAAATAATATCATTTCCCTTTTATTGTTGGTGTAACAATAAATCATGTAGATGTATATAATGAACAGACTAGGTCTATACTGCTCCTACATGGTATAACAATACATCATGTAGATGTATATAATGAACAGACTAGGTCTATACTGCTCCTACATGGTGTAACAATACATAGATGTATATAATGAAAAGACTAGGTCTATACTGCTCCTACATGGTTTAACATCATGTAGAGAGGTATGCTACCGTTCAAAAGTTTGAGGTCACATAGAAATGTTCTTGTTTTTGAAAGAAAATCATATTTTTTCATGTATCATTTATAAAAACCTGTTTTTGCTTTTTCATTATGGGGTATTGTGATGTCATTTTGGGGTATTGTGATGTCATTATGGGGGTATTGTGATGTCATTATGGGGTATTGTGATGTCATTATTGGGTATTGTGTGTACATTGATGAGGGGAAAAATGATTTAATCCATGTCAGAATAAGGCTGTAAAGTAACAAAATGTGTAAAAAGTTAAAGGGTCTGAATACTTTCCGAATGCACGGTATATATAGGGGCAGTACTCAGTGACATCACTTCCTGAAACAGGAGGTACAAATATATAACATAGGTTCAAAATATCAACATTCAATGTATCAAAAATATATGACCACGCTGAAAGTGGAAACGCCAGCCCAGCCACAATCCTAGAGGTTCACTAATGATCAACCTCCTCCTTCACATCTGACTCCTGATGATCAACCTCCTCCTTCACATCTGACTCCTGGTCATCAACCTCCTCCTTCACATCTGACTCCTGATGATCAACCTCCTCCTTCACATCTGACTCGTAATTATCAACCTCTTCCTTCACATCTGACTCCTGATGATCAACCTCCTCCTTCACATCTGACTCCTGGTCATCAACCTCCTCCTTCACATCTGACTCCTGATGATCAACCTCCTCCTTCACATCTGACTCCTGATGATCAACCTCCTCCATCACATCTGACTCCTGATGACCAACCTCCTCCTTCACATCTGACTCCTGTTGATCAACCTCCTCCTTCACATCTGACCCCAGTGATCAATCCAGAGCGTCTTCTTTCTTGGGGGGAATCCCGATGGACGACATCATCCAATAGGCCGTCATCACCACCACCGCCCACAAGTTAATTGTCATTCAGGTTATCAATGGGAAGAGCATCAGCAATATGTCCTGTCTGGTAACTTGTCTCATTTAATGGATTTGGATAACATTCACAAATTCTACAGCACAACGGCAGAGTCATGTCTTACGTGTAAAACTAACAATGACTCAATAATCCTTCTGGGAATGTTATGACGTCATAAAGTTATGGGAGGAGTTAGAAAGTTGTCTGTCAGAAGTACAGTTATACAATGTAAAATGACTTTTGATCCGTCTGTCTGCAAGAAAGAAAATAAAAAGTTGAAAGTGAGTGGGCGACGGAGAGAAATAAAATGGTGCTGATGCGGCGCTGGAGACGGGGGTGTGTTCTAGTGGGTCTGGGCAGGTGTGATGTAGTTAATGGAGATGGAGGTGTGTTCTAGTGGGTCTGGGCAGGTGTGATGTAGTTAATGGAGGTAGAGGTGTGTTCTAGTGGGTCTGGGCAGGTGTGATGTAGTTAATGGAGATGGAGGTGTGTTCTAGTGGGTCTGGGCAGGTGTGATGTAGTTAATGGAGATGGAGGTGTGTTCTAGTGGGTCTGGGCAGGTGTGATGTAGTTAATGGAGATGGAGGTGTGTTCTAGTGGGTCTGGGCAGGTGTGATGTAGTTAATGGAGGTAGAGGTGTGTTCTAGTGGGTCTGGGCAGGTGTGATGTAGTTAATGGAGATGGGGGTGTGTTCTAGTGGGTCTGGGCAGGTGTGATGTAGTTAATGGAGATGGAGGTGTGTTCTAGTGGGTCTGGGAAGGTGTGATGTAGTTAATGGAGGTAGAGGTGTGTTCTAGTGGGTCTGGGCAGGTGTGATGTAGTTAATGGAGATGGAGGTGTGTTCTAGTGGGTCTGGGCAGGTGTGATGTAGTTAATGGAGGTAGAGGTGTGTTCTAGTGGGTCTGGGCAGGTGTGATGTAGTTAATGGAGATGGAGGTGTGTTCTAGTGGGTCTGGGCAGGTGTGATGTAGTTAATGGAGATGGAGGTGTGTTCTAGTGGGTCTGGGCAGGTGTGATGTAGTTAATGGAGATGGGGGTGTGTTCTAGTGGGTCTGGGCAGGTGTGATGTAGTTAATGGAGATGGGGGTGTGTTCTAGTGGGTCTGGGCAGGTGTGATGTAGTTAATGGAGATGGAGGTGTGTTCTAGTGGGTCTGGGCAGGTGTGATGTAGTTAATGGAGGTAGAGGTGTGTTCTAGTGGGTCTGGGCAGGTGTGATGTAGTTAATGGAGATGGAGGTGTGTTCTAGTGGGTCTGGGCAGGTGTGATGTAGTTAATGGAGATGGAGGTGTGTTCTAGTGGGTCTGGGCAGGTGTGATGTAGTTAATGGAGATGGAGGTGTGTTCTAGTGGGTCTGGGCAGGTGTGATGTAGTTAATGGAGGTAGAGGTGTGTTCTAGTGGGTCTGGGCAGGTGTGATGTAGTTAATGGAGATGGGGGTGTGTTCTAGTGGGTCTGGGCAGGTGTGATGTAGTTAATGGAGATGGAGGTGTGTTCTAGTGGGTCTGGGAAGGTGTGATGTAGTTAATGGAGGTAGAGGTGTGTTCTAGTGGGTCTGGGCAGGTGTGATGTAGTTAATGGAGATGGAGGTGTGTTCTAGTGGGTCTGGGCAGGTGTGATGTAGTTAATGGAGGTAGAGGTGTGTTCTAGTGGGTCTGGGCAGGTGTGATGTAGTTAATGGAGATGGAGGTGTGTTCTAGTGGGTCTGGGCAGGTGTGATGTAGTTAATGGAGATGGAGGTGTGTTCTAGTGGGTCTGGGCAGGTGTGATGTAGTTAATGGAGATGGGGGTGTGTTCTAGTGGGTCTGGGCAGGTGTGATGTAGTTAATGGAGATGGGGGTGTGTTCTAGTGGGTCTGGGCAGGTGTGATGTAGTTAATGGAGATGGGGGTGTGTTCTAGTGGGTCTGGGCAGGTTTGATGTAGTTAATGGAGATGGAGGTGTGTTCTAGTGGGTCTGGGCAGGTGTGATGTAGTTAATGGAGATGGAGGTGTGTTCTAGTGGGTCTGGGCAGGTGTGATGTAGTTAATGGAGATGGAGGTGTGTTCTAGTGGGTCTGGGCAGGTGTGATGTAGTTAATGGAGATGGAGGTGTGTTCTAGTGGGTCTGGGCAGGTGTGATGTAGTTAATGGAGATGGAGGTGTGTTCTAGTGGGTCTGGGCAGGTGTGATGTAGTTAATGGAGATGGAGGTGTGTTCTAGTGGGTCTGGGCAGGTGTGATGTAGTTAATGGAGACGGGTGTGTGTTCTAGTGGGTCTGGGCAGGTTTGATGTAGATAATGGAGATGGAGGTGTGTTCTTGTGGGTCTGGGCAGGTGGAGATGGAGGTGTGTTCTAGTGGGTATGGGCAGGTGTGATGTGGTTCATGGAGATGGAGGTGTGTTCTCGTGGTTCTGGGCAGGTGTGATGAAGTTAATGGAGATGGAGGTGTGTTTAACGTTTGCAAGCTTGAGCTTGATATCGACCTAGTGTGACCTTCCTGGTCCCGTCTCTCAAGTCAGTGAGTCAACACAGGAAGGTGCAATGGATGGATAGTTAATTTATTTCCAAAGCTGCAATGATGGGACACACACAGTATGGATGAATGATCAGTAGTAACGGGATATAAATACCACTCCCACAGCAATTCTACATTAATCTGCCCTGTAATATACTAACAAAAAAAACAGTTGAAATGTCTATCAACGTTATTGATCGTATAGTGGATTTAACAATTGCTACTAATTCCTAATTTACTATAATAAATATAAATACATTATTTCCATGTGTCTCATATTCACTACATCAGAATAAACTGTCATCCATTTTAGTATCAAAAAATTATCAAATTAACCTGAAATATTACTCAAAGTCCCCCTCTGGTGGCGAAGAAGTATAATACACCTAAACTAACAAAACCGGGCTGAGAAACGGGCTGGTGTTCATGAGTTTATAAAACATATACTTTATACATTTGTCATAAATGAGCTGCATTGATGAGACACACAGTGTGGATGAACGATCAGTAGTGAACAGGGTAAAAATAGCACTCCTAAAAGAAGATGCATTTTCCAGTTAGATACCAACTTGAAAGAGGGATCTTTAGCATAAAACCCACATGGAAAACAGAGATTTGGCAAATAACATATAAAGAGAGGCTGACTTGACACCAAACCAACAACAGTAGTTACTAAAACATAAATTGCTAATGTATGATTTAAAACGTGGATTTTATGATGTAATGTCAATTTTATACCTTTCTATCCCAGGACCACTCAATTTTCAAGTTCTCCATAAATCTGCTGTGGATTACCCAGAATCCCATACCTTTATCACACGAGCGGGGCAGCGGTCTAAGGCACTGTTCTTAACTGAATTGCCTAGTTAAATAGAGGATACAAATATTTTACACATGTAACTTCGTTACACCGTTACACTGGCAAACAAACTCAGTAGCACATATTAGCCACTGTGTTTTAAACCTACTTCTGTCGTCTAGTTAGTTATCCGATTTAATTTCATATTTATGGTGTTGTTGTTATTAGTCAGCTAGCGGGCTGGTTAAGTTAGCATTAGCCTAGCTAGGTAACATCCCCGACCATGCGGTCACAAAGCTACTCTCCTTCTAATGAAGAGAAGGATATCACAGTAAATCAAGAAGTAGGGAGTGGGGCCGTTACTGTGAAAGAAGAGGAGGACGCGTTCAGAGTGAAAGACGAGGAAGATATCACAGTAAAACAAGAAGTAGGGAGTGGGGCCGTTACTGTGAAAGAAGAGGAGGACGCGTTCAGAGTGAAAGAGGAGGATGATGCAGTTTATGGCGTGAAAGAGGAGGGGGAGGAGATGACTTTTACATCGAAAAAGGAGGAGGAAGAAGAGGAGGAACCTGGATATCTGGGCCCGGTTTCCCAAACGCATCTTAAGGCATCCAATGGTTCTAACGATGAATTTAGCCATAAGATGGTTTTTAGAAACCGTTCCCTGATTAACACTGGTAAGTACTGTCTTAAAAACAGAGGCACAAACTCTGCAGTTGAACTGATGTTTGGTGTTAAGGCGGAAATCTGCATTTGCTACATCCATATTGTGACTTTTAAATGATTTATTTACAGCCATTGATTCTTGAAGAATATAACACATGCCTCATGAGCTGAGTTCAACTGTTGTACCCCATCAGAACCCCAAATAAGCTTTTTTTACTATAATGTTTAGAAACAATGTAAATCAACACTGTATAGCAGTTAAGAACAAATTATTATTTTCAATAACGGACTAGGAAGTGGGTTAATTGACAGATTTGTACCATGTCAGCTCGGGGATATGAACTTGCAACCTACTAGTCCAACGCTCTAACCACTAGGCTAGGCTGCCGCCTCAACATGGTTAAAACTATAATGTTGATATCATGGATGGTCAGTCCTTGCATCCATAGGTCTGTCTGTAGTTACATTTCTCCAACCCCATAATCTTTTATTACCAAAATAGTGGTGGAATGACAGATTTGTTATTGTTTGTACTGCAAATTGCTGGGTTTTGTGTGTTTTTTTTTTTTAAACAGCAACAAAATGGCTGCCCATAGACTTGGTTAACAGCTGAGGGATGGGGGAAGGAGAAGTGTAACCACTCTCAAATTCATAGAGAACGATATTGAAGAAACCTTAACCCAACACCTAGCGACCTCGTCAAGAAGTTCAGACATCTTGGCGTAACAGTTATAAGGTGTTGATTTGACAGTCGCTGGACCCAGGTTTGAGTTCAGCTCAGGGCTACCCCCTGAATTCAATACACTATGAATACAAGGACTGGCCATCCATGAGGTCATATTGATAATTTAACCAGTTTTCTAGGCTATATAGTATATTCTAGAATTCATCCATGATGTCATAATGATAGTTTAACCAGGTTTCTAGGATATATAGTATATTCTAGAATTCATCCATGATGTCATAATGATAGTTTAACCAAGTTTCTAGGCTATATAGTATATTCTAGAATTCATCCATGATGTCATAATGATAGTTTAACCAGGTTTCTAGGATGTACAGTGGGGCAAACAAGTATTTAGTCAGCCACCAATTGTGCAAGTTCTCCCACTTAAAAAGATGAGGCCTGTAATTTTCATCATAGGTACACTTCAACTATGACAGACAAAATGAGAAATAAAATCCAGAAATCACACTGTAGGATTTTTTTCTGAATTTATTTGCAAATTATGGTGGATCTCCCTCATTTTTCAGAGTAAAAGCCTGAAACAATGCCTAAAGAATGACCACATGTAGATGAAGCCATAGAGATCGTGACCTGGGTCCTAAGTCTTTGAATGGTGGATAGGCTTTCAATGGAAAAACAGCCTTTCATAATAATAGTACTTCCTGGATGGATTTTCCTCAGGTTTTCGCCTGTCATATCAGTTCTGTTATACTCACAGACATTATTTTAACAGTTTTGGAAACTTTATATTTTCTATCCAAATCTAGTAATTATATTCATATCCTAGCTTCTCGGCCTGAGTAGCAGGTAGTTTAATTTAGGCACGCTTTTGATCCAAAATTCTGAATGCTGTCCCCTACCCTAGTGAAGTGAAGCATTCTTTTTAATTAAATAATTAAGACACACAAATTACTCGACGTCATAACTAGAGGGAGCCGCTCGTCAACACAACTTGACCGGAGTGAGCCGCTCGTCAACACAACCTGACCGGAGGGAGCCGCTCGTCAACACAACCTGACCGGAGGGAGCCGCTCGTCAACACAACTTGACCGGAGGGAGCCGCTCGTCAACACAACCTGACCGGAGGGAGCCGCTCGTCAACACAACCTGACCGGAGGGAGCCGCTCGTCAACACAACCTGACCGGAGGGAGCCGCTCGTCAACACAACCTGACCGGAGGGGGCCGCTCGTCAACACAACCTGACCGGAGGGAGCCGCTCGTCAACACAACCTGACCGGAGGGAGCCGCTCGTCAACACAACCTGACCGGAGGGAGCCGCTCGTCAACACAACCTGACCGGAGGGAGCCGCTCGTCAACATAACCTGACCGAAGGGAGCCGCTCGTCAACACAACCTGACCGGAGGGAGCCGCTCGTCAACACAACCTGACCGGAGGGAGCCGCTCGTCAACACAACCTGACCGGAGGGAGCCGCTCGTCAACATAACCTGACCGAAGGGAGCCGCTCGTCAACACAACCTGACCGGAGGGAGCCGCTCGTCAACACAACCTGACCGGAGGGAGCCGCTCGTCAACAGAACCTGACCGGAGGGAGCCGCTCGTCAACAGAACCTGACCGGAGGGAGCCGCTCGTCAACATAACCTGACCGGAGGGAGCCGCTCGTCAACACAACTTGACCGGAGGGAGCCGCTCGTCAACACAACCTGACCGGAGGGAGCCGCTCGTCAACACAACCTGACCGGAGGGAGCCGCTCGTCAACACAACCTGACCGGAGGGAGCCGCTCGTCAACACAACCTGACCGGAGGGAGCCGCTCGTCAACACAACCTGACCGGAGGGAGCCGCTCGTCAACACAACCTGACCGGAGGGAGCCGCTCGTCAACACAACCTGACCGGAGGGAGCCGCTCGTCAACACAACCTGACCGGAGGGAGCCGCTCGTCAACACAACCTGACCGGAGGGAGCCGCTCGTCAACACAACCTGACCGGAGGGAGCCGCTCGTCAACATAACCTGACCGGAGGGAGCCCCCCCCCCCTCCGCTGCTGGACTTTGTAAATTCTGCCGTTCTGCTCCTGAAGTTTGCAGTAATAGACTAATAGACTACAGATAGATAGACTAGTAATAGACTACACCAGCAGTATGCAACCTTTTCCAGTTGGAGTGCAAATGTATCTGACCATTTCTACCAATCTGTGTGCCAGTTATGATTTTCATATGCACATTTTCGTGGAACAGTTTCATTTAATTTATAATAGTATCTCAAAATTATTGTCTGTGATTAATCTACATTCTATCTAAATCTAAATGAAAATTATAGATATCTAAAAGTAACTTTTATTGCCATTGCCAACTATGTAAAAAAAAAAAGCCTACAACAAAAAAGCCAACAAATAAAAACATTGCTTTCTGCAGGTAGAAAATATCCCGATAAATGGCCTGTCTACAACAAACTTGAAACATTGTATCAACTATCAACTGGGTCAGGAAACTCGTATAGCAAGCTTGCACCATTGTATACAATATTCTAGGCCCTCAGTTTCCTGCTCCAATGAGTTCTGGACAGACACAGTAGGTGTAGGCTATTTGTAGGCTATTTTAACAGTTTTGGAAAATTTTGGAAAATTTAAAGTGTTTTCTATCCAAATCTACCAAGTTTACTTTCATCCGGAGGTGAAAATAGTGCCCCCTACCCTAGTGAGGTTAACACCCCGGCCGTCCTACAATCCAAGCTAGATGCCCTCAATCTCACACACATTTTCAAGGAACCCACCAGGAACAACCCTAAATCTGTAGACAAAATCACTTCTGCAAGCAGGCCTTTCTAATCGACCTGGCCCGGGTATCCTGGAAGGATATTGACCTCATCCCTTCAGTAGGGGATGCCTGATTGTTCATTAATTGTAATTTCCTCACCACCTTAAATAAGCATGCCCCTTTAAAAAATGTACAACTAGGAACAGATATAGCCCTTGGTTCACTCCAGACCAGACTGCTCTTGACCAGCACAAATACGTCCTGTGGCCTACTGCACTAGCGTCGAATAGTCCCCGCGATATGCAACTTTATTAGAGAAGTCAGGAACCAATACACACAGTCAGTTAGGAAAGCAAAGGCTAGCTTTTTTAAACAGAAATTTGCATCCTGTAGCTCTAACTCCAAAAAGTTTTGTGACACTGTAAAGTCCATTGAGAATAAGAGCACCTCCTCCCAGCTGCCCACTGCAATGAGGCTAAGAAACACTGTCACCACCGATAAATCCACGATAATCGAGAATTTCAATAAGCATTTCTCTACGGCTGGCCATGCTTTCCTCCTGGCTACCCCAACCAACAGCTCCGCATCCCCCGCAGCTACTTGCCCAAGCCTCCCCAGCTTCTCCTTCACCCAAATCCAGATAGCTGATGTTCTGAAAGAGCTGCAAATCCTGTTCCCATACAAATCAGCTGGGCAAGACAATCTGGACCCTCTTTCTAAAATGATCTGCCGCCATTGTTGCAACCCCTATTACTAGTCTGTTCAACCTCTCTTCCACAGTCATCCCCCTCTTCAAAGGGGGTGATACTCTTGACCCAAACTGTTACATCCATCCTGTCCTTCCTTTTCTAAAGTCTTCGAAAGCCAAGTTAACAAACAGATCACTGACCATTTCGAATCCCACCGTACCTTCTCCGCAGTGCAATCCGGTTTCCGAGCTGGTCAAAGGTGCACCTCATCCACGCTCAAGGTACTAAACAATATAATTTCCGCCATCGATAAAAGACAGTACTGTGCAGCCGTCTTCATCAACCTGGCCTGTTGTCCGGACCTCTGGCAGTCTTTATGGAGTTACCACAGGGTTCAATTCTCGGGCCGACTCTGTATATATCAACGATGTCGCTCTTGCTGCGGGTGATTCCTTGATCCACCTCTAGTCAGATGACACCATTCTGTATACATCTGGCCCTTCTTTGGACAATGTGTTAACAAACCTCCAAACAAGCTTCAATGCCATACAACACTCCTTCTGTGGCCTCCAACTGCTTTTAAACGCAAGTTAAACTAAATGCATGCTCTTCAACCGATCGCTGCCCGCAACCGCCCGCCCGACTAGCATCACTACTCTGGACGGTTCTGACTTAGAATATGTGGACAACTACTAATACCTAGGTATCTGGTTAGACTGTAAACTCTCCTTCCAGACTCCTATTAAGCATCTACAATTTGCTTCCTATTTCGAAACAAAGCCTCCTTCACTCACGCTGCCAAACATACCCTCGTAAAACTGACTATCCTACCTATCCTTAACTTCGGCGATATCATTTACAAAATAGCCTCCAACACTCTACTCAGACTGCATCCAGTTTGCTATCACATATTTGTCGCCAAACCCGCTGGCTCCAGGTCATCTATAAGTCTTTGCTAGGCCGCCTTAACTCGGCTCACTGGTCACCATAGCAACACCCACCCATAGCACGAGCTCCAGCAGGTAGTACAGGAAGTATATCTCACTGGTCTACCTGGTTAAATAAAGGTGAAATAAAAAATTAAATGGTAACTTTATTGACAACACCCAAATGGATACTGTCATTAACGCGGTTCTTCAATAATTACACATAATTCATACTACTGTAGCAAACATTATATTAAGCAGGACATTCAAATGAGCCTTAAATGTATAATCCAAAGTAGTGTGAAATGCTCTCATAAGCAACCTGGAGTTTTCCCCCATTCATATTCAGAATACATTGTGAAAAACTAAAATCTTTGCTCACCATTTTTGTTCCAGGCAGATATAGTACATCCATAACTATCGGTTTCCTCATTAGCAGGGAGGAGTTTCTGCAATCAAATTGCCCTCGTGCCACAATTTTAGCAAACACAGAAGGGGGCCTTGGAGAACAAAAGTCGTCTGGCACACTGTTTAGAGTTTCAACAACATGAATATCCTATTTCTAGCCTACAATCATCGATGTTACTACTAATGTGAAAACAAGACAAAATATGACTTTTCTTGCTCATTTTAAGACAATTGTCAAATAATGTTAACATTGATTACAGACGTCAATTGCTGTTCAACATCATGGCTACGCTGTTGGCATCACCTTTTACAGTGGACTTCTGCTGTTGTGGGCCTTTAATCATCTGTCTGACTTTGTTGTTCACACAGGAGAGATACGGGACTATCGTGGATCCTCTGGGGAGCCTCAACAACCTCATGATGCTGAAGAGGGAGAGAAGGGTCTCTCCAGATCAGAACACCTCAATAAACACCTGCAGAGACCCACAGTGAAGAGAACTCACTGCTGCTCTGACTGTGGGAAGAGATTAACCTCATCAGGCATTACAATTCATCAGAGAATACACACAGGAGAGAAACCTTACAGCTGTGGTCAATGTGGGAAGAGTTTTACAACATCTGGCTCTCTGACTCAACACCAGAGAACACACACAGGAGAGAAACCATATAGCTGTGATCAATGTGGGAAGAGGTTTGGTCAATCTTGCCATCTGACTATACACCAGAGAATACACACAGGAGAGAAACCCTATAGCTGTGATCAATGTGGGAAGAGATTTGCTACATCTGGCCACCTGACCCGACACCAGAGAACACACACAGGAGAGAAACCTTATAGCTGTGGTCAATGTGGGAGGAGTTTTATTCAATGTGGAGAACTCAGAGTGCACAAGAGAATACACACAGGAGAGAAATCATATAGCTGTGGTCAATGTGGGAGGTCAATGTGGGAGTAGTTTTACTACATCTAGCGGTCTGACAGTTCACCAGAGAACACACACAGGAGAGAAACCCTATAGCTGTGGTCAATGTGGGAGTAGTTTTACTACATCTAGCGGTCTGACGGTTCACCAGAGAACACACACAGGAGAGAAACCTTATAGCTGTGGTCAATGTGGGAGGAGTTTTAGTCAATCTGGAGAACTGAGAGTGCACAAGAGAATGCACACAGGAGAGAAACCTTATAGCTGTGATCAATGTGGGAAGAGGTTTGTTGGATCTTACCATCTGACTTTGCACCAGAGAATACACACAGGAGAGGGAAGAGTTTTGGTCAATCTGGCCATCTGACACGACACCAGAGAACACACACAGGAGAGAAACCTTATAGCTGTGGTCAATGTGGGAGTAGTTTTACTACGTCTAGCGGTCTGACAGTTCACCAGAGAACACACACAGGAGAGATACCTTATAGCTGTGCTCAATGTGGGAGTAGTTTTACTACGTCTAGCGGTCTGACAGTTCACCAGAGAACACACACAGGAGAGATACCTTATAGCTGTGCTCAATGTGGGAGTAGTTTTACTACATCTAAAGGTCTGACAGTTCACCAGAGAACACACACAGGAGAGAAACCCCATAGCTGTGATCAATGTGGGAAGAGATTTGCTACATCTGGCCACCTGACTCTACACCAGAGAACACACACAGGAGAGAAAACTTATAGCTGTGGTCAATGTGGGAAGAGTTTTGGTCAATCTGGCCATCTGACTCTACACCAGAGAACACACAGGATTGAAATCTCATAGCTGTGACCAGAGATCATCTGATAAGAGATCTCTGATCAAATATTAGATAATACATACATGAAGGAGTTGTTTCATGATTTCAGTGAATTAATGTCACAATGTAGAATGTTTTTTACATTGTAGTAGGAGTATTGTAATGATTTCACAATGTAGAAGCCTAAACGTTTGCCCCCTTATGAATTGATTTCAACATGTTATGGATATTAGCCTCATGGGGAAAATCCAGGCTCTGAAATGGAAGAGTCGGATCAAATCAAATGTATTTATATAGCCCTTCTTACATCAGCTGATATCTCAAAGTGCTGTACAGAAACCCAGCCTAAAACCCCAAACAGCAAGCAATGCAGGTGTAGAAGCAGGGTGGCTAGTTAAAACTCCCTAGAAAGGCCAAAATCTAGGAAGAAACCTAGAGAGGAACCAGGCTATGAAGGGTGTCCAGCCCTCTTCTGGCTGTGCCAGGTGGAGATTATAACAGAATATGGCCAAGATGTTCAAATGTTCATAAATGACCAGCATGGTGAAATCATAATAATCACAGTAGTTGTCGAGGGTGCAACAGATCAACACCTCAGGAGTAAATGTCAGTTGGCTTTTCATAGCCGATCATTAAGAGTATCTCTTCCGTTCCTGCTGTCTCTAGAGAGTCGAAAATGCAGGTTTGGGACAGGTAGCACATCCGGTGAACAGGTCAGGGTTCCATAGCCGTAGGCAGAACAGTTGAAACTGGAGCAGCAACACGGCCAGGTGGACTGGGGACAGCAAGGAGTCCTCGTGCCAGGTAGTCCTGAGGCCTGGTGCTAGGGCTCAGGTTCTCCGAGAGTGAGAAAGAGAGAATTAGAGAGAGCATACTTAAATTCACACAGGACACCGGATAAGACAGGAGAAGTACTCCAGATATATCAAACTGACCCTAGCCCCCTGACACATAAACTACTGCAGCATAAATACTGGAGGCTGAGACAGGAGGGGTCAGGAGACACTGGCCGATGATACCCTCAGACAGGTCCAAACAGGAAGGATATAACCCCACCCATTTGCCAAAGCTCAGCCCCCACACTGCTAGAGGGATATCTTCAACCACCAACTTACCATCCTGAGACAAGCCCGAGTAAAGCCCACAAAGATCTCCGCCACGGCACAACCCAAGGGGGAGCGCCAACCCAGACAGGAAGATCACGTCAGTGACTCAACCCACTCAAGTGACGCACCCCTCCTAGGGACGGCATGAAAGTGCACCAGTTTGCCAGTGACTCAGCCCCTGTAATAGGGTTATTGCTATTTGTCAAAACAACAGTGTTTCTGGTGCTTGTGCAGTTTATAAGGCGCTTGTTTTAAAAATACAAGTAATGTGATTATTGTGGCAGATGTTTGTGTATATAGCACATGTTATGTTTAGGTTTTCAATTTATCCCCAAACTGTTCCTGCATATTGGTTATTGATTTGAACACACAAAAACTGTGTTTTGACATTGGGCTATCCCACCAAGCAAAATTATATTGAAAAGACGTTGAAAATATGACTATGCAATCAAATATTTCATATTTACATTTCATGTAACATTTGGTAGTGATATTTATTCATGCAACCAACATGACAATTTTTTGGTACAATTATATGACATTGTTGCCCTGTTTTTAGAATATCAGGGTTAATTCTCACATGTGCCAAACCAAATGTTCTAGAGCATGATATTGGGGACTGGGCCCAGATCCAACAACATGCCTATCTAGTGAACCCTGAAAAGAGAGAGAAGCTCTGCAGTGAGGTGGAAAGTCATTACGGATATCACAGGAGTTTCCTCTTGAAATCAGTCCGTGTTAAGGAAAACTTGGTTGCGGATTATCTCTGGGGTGGGCAGTCAAAAAGATTTGTGTTTTGCGTTGAGCCAGTGTGTTTATTTGGAGTTTTATCTCTTATTCTTTTCCGTATTGAAACTGCACTGTTGGTTAGGGGCTCATAAGGAAGCATTTCACTGTTGTATTCGGTGCATGTGACTAATACAATTTGATCTGAGTTTTGTTTGGGCTCGTTCCAAGAGGACGAGAGTTCTAGAAGCAAGTGAGTTTTAGGAAGACGAGAGTTCTAGAAGCTAGTGAGTTGTAGGATTCTATAGAAAGAAAAAGGAGAAAAAAATAACATGATTGTTTATTATTTAGGAATAGGTGTTTTTTCTTGTTTTTAATTGTTGACAGCCAGTAGACACCATGTTTATATTGGTGAAGGTGAAGCGTTGTAGTTGATTATAATGTGAAATGGAAGTTTTCTGTTGGTGGTGAGCAAACGTGTCCAACAAAAATATAGGATATGTTTGTTGTCTTAAGGGGGAAGGTGATACAGGCTTTGGTTTTTCCATTTATGTTTTGAGGTTGGACTTTAGCACGTCTATCTCGTTAGCATGTTGGACGCACTGATTGGTGTCACCTCGTTAGTCAGTATGTGTTACACCTGTGCTGGCTTGTCCATCTCGTTAGTGAGAAGGTTTTTCACCTGAGCTGGTCCAGGTTCTATTTAAGAGTGTCTGGCCCAGTGCTCCAGTTGTCTTGATAGATGTGGAGAGTCAACACCTTTTAGTTGCTCCACCTTTTTGGGTTAAAGATGTTTTCACTTCAGGTTGTAGCTTCTTTCTGAAGAGAGCTTTTTTTTCAACAAAAAAAAATTAAATAAAAATGAATACAAACAAGCAAACCTGGTCGGTTCCGGGGATTGGTATAGCAAATACCGTAAGATTTTCATGGACTGAAAAGGAGATGGAACCTTGGGGCAGGGAAACTTTTGGAAGGACCATATTGATGGGATGCCTCAGGATAGAGGTGAAGGAAGTACTCTGCCTTCAAGGCAACCCAAATGAAAAGGGTTTTGATGTGACGTTTCACAAGCAAGAGAAACATGATGATGTATTGAAGATGGCAAAGGAAGCGGAAAGAAAAGGACCCCTGTGCCATTATGCGGTGACCAGCCTGGCAAAGAACAACTTCAGGGTGGTCACCGTAAACATGTACAATCCGCACGTGAAGGATGAAGAAGTGAGGGCCTTTCTGGGGAGATACATGGACAATGTCTCCTCAGCGAGGTACCTCAGGGACTCCCTGGGTTTCTGGAACGGGAGGAGAGGGTTCCAGGCGTTACTCAGGGAGTCCCCGAAGAGTGTGGATGGCTACCTCCATCCTCCGGCGATGTTCTCCCTGGGGGCTGACAGGGGAACACTCTACTATGCACGTCAGCCCCCGTTCTGCAGGCGTTGTATGGCCTACGGCCATATCCTGGCCTCGTGCAGCGCCAAGAAATGTCGTTTTTGTGGGTCGGAAGAGCACGAGGCCAAGGAGTGTGACGAGCCCAAGGCTTGCCACGGGTGTGGCTCAAGAGCACACCTGTGGCGTGATTGCCCGGCTCGTCACAGGTCATACGCGTCTGCAGCTGGGGGGGGGGCGGGGGATGGGGGGAGGAAAGAAAGGACGCGTGCGGATTACATGGATGGCACAGGGGAAAAGACGGCGCAGGAAGAAGATGGGAAGAAGGATGAGGTGAGAAGAAAGAGGCAAGGAGAAGAAAAGAATGGAACAGAAGGAGAGAAGAAAAAGGGGACGGAAGAAGAAGAAGGTGGAGGAGCTGAGAAGAGGGAGAAGGGGACAGTGGTACGAGAAGGAGTGGAAGAGGGAACGGGGACAGTGACGGAGAAGGAGGGAGGAGTGGAGGTGGGAGGGGAGGGGGTGGTAGGGGGGGGAGATGGGGGGAAGGAGTGGGGGGACAGCCTGCCAGGCTTCCTCGAGGTCGAAATGAGGGATTTGGTGGAGGGGTTAGTGGGGATGGGACGTTGTGTCTCCCCGCTACCTCCTTCACCAAAGAAGAAAGGGATAAAGAGGGGGAGCTTGGCAGGAAGTGAGAGGGAGGGGGGTGTGGAGGGGGAGGGGGGGGTTAAGAGAGTGGCGGGGGGGGAGGGGAGGGTATTTTGTCCTCCCGGTTTGCCTCAGCCCCTTGCATTTTAGTGGATGACTCCAGTGAGGGGTCGGTGGGTTGTTTGCTAGAGGGATCCCAACTCCTGTTTGGGGAGATGGGGTCCCCTATATGCAGCCCTGAGGCAAACAGGGAGGGGGGGATGGTGGGTGGGGAGGGAGGACCCAACACACTGCCTGGATCATGGGTTGGGATGGAGGACGGGGGGGCGTCAGGAGAGGAGAGGACGTCCCCGCCGGTGGAGATGGACCAGGGGAGCATCGGGTGAGTCTCCTGGTTTTTCTTTGGGTTTTGTTTTTTTTATTTGTTGTAAATATTTAAATGAATAGTTCTGTTTCTTTTTTTAGTCTAAATGTTAGGGGGTTAAGGGATAATGTTAAAAGGAGGGCGGTTTTTTGTTATTTAGAGGGTGTGGGGTTTGATTTCTGTTTTTTACAGGAGGCTCACCTGAGGGATGGTGGGGATGTGTGTAGATTTAAGAGGGAGTGGGATAAGGGGGAATCTTTTGGGGGCATAGGAGGGGTGCACTCAACAGGAGTAGGGATTTTGTGTGGGCATAGAGAGGTTAAAATAGAGAACACTTTTGTAATAATGCAGGGTAGAGTTTTGGGGACAGATGTTAAGTTTAGAGAAGCTAGATATAGGTTAGTTGGGGTGTATGGGCCACAGGTGGCGGCAGACAGGAGGGAGATGTTACAAACAGGCACTTGGTGATAGGAGGAGACTTTAATATAGATTTAGGGGTAGGCGGTGATAGCAGTGCAGGTGCCATCTCTGGGCTAATGGCTTGCCATGGTCTGGTTGATGGTGGCCTGCACACTACTCCGGCAATGGTCGGTCCTACATGGCGCAACTCCAGGGGGGTTGCGCGGAGGCTCGACTACATTTTTGTATCCAGGTCTTTGGGTCAGTTGTCTGGGTGGCTGTTGCCTGTTTTCTTCACGGATCACGACGGGGTGTTCCTGCAGGTGGGGTCGCCAGTCTGCCTCTTCGGTAGGGGGTACTGGAAGTTAGATCGGGATATACTGGAGGAGCAGGCTTTCGTTGATGCATTTTTTTGTTTCTTTCGGAGGCTTGACGGCCTCCGGTCCATGTGCGAGGGGGTGTTAGAGTGGTGGGATTTAGTCAAAGGGAGGATAAGGGCTTTTATAATAGGATATTGTAGAAGGAAAAAAAGGGAGGAAAGGAGGGAGGTGGATCGTATCCAAAGGTTAATTGAACTCGAGTACGAGGCAGGCAACCTCGGCGGGTCGATTGGCTGGGAGAGATTCGCAGCCCTAAAGGCGCAGCTCAGGGAGCTGCAGGAGCAGAAGGCTCGAGCTTTCCTGGAGCGTGCGCATAGTGGCTTTCTAGAACATAATGAGACTTGTTCCGCTATGTTCTTTAATTCGGTTAGGGCCAGACAGAGTAGGAAGGTAATGAAGGGAGTTAGGGAAGAAAATGGTAGTATAGTAAGTAAACCAGAGGAAATGGTCAGGGTGACAACTGATCATTTCCAAGGTTTATTTAAGGAAAGGGAAATAGATGTAGAGCAGGGAAACGTGTTTTTAGAACACTTGTCCCGGCGGTTGCCAGAGGACATTAGAGACGTGATGGAGGCCCAGATCTCACTAGAAGAGGTTGAGAGCGCTCTTAGGAGGATGGGAAAAGGGAAGGTGCCTGGGATGGATGGGCTGCCGGCTGAGTTTTACCTCAAGTTTTGGGGTATACTTGGACCAGTGGTTCTCGAAGTCTTGAAGGCCATCCTTGAGACGGGGGTCCCGGGGGGATCAATGGCTGTTGGTGTGCTGTCACTTCTTTATAAGAAGGGGGAAGCAACTGACCTTGGCAACTGGTGGCCATTGACCATGCTGTGCGTAGATTACAAGATTCTTGCAAAGGTTTTAGCAGACCGGTTGCGCACAGCCCTTCCCTACGTCGTCCACGAGGATCAGACGTGCGGGGTAGAGGGCCGCTCTATAAGATGGAACCTACAGTTGATCAGGGATTCCATCGCTTGGGTTGAAGATAGAGGGCTGCCTTTAATGGTAGCAGCGCTAGATCAGGCGAAAGCTTTTGATCGCGTGAATAGATCTTTTCTATTCAGGGTGTTAGGTAGATTAGGATTTGGGGAGAAGTTTATAGGATGGATCCGTACTTTATATGTCGGAGCGGGGTGTCGAGTTAGTGTAAATAGTCACTTAGGTGACGTTTTTGACCTCTCGTCTGGGGTCAGGCAGGGATGCCCACTCTCGGCTCTCCTCTTCGTTCTGTACATGGAGCCTCTGGGGGCTGCCATTAGGGCAGACACAGGGGTGGAAGGCTTGTTGATCCCTGGAAGCGGTGGGCTGCGTGTTAAGATGACGCAGTACGCCGACGACACTTCCTTGCTGTTGTGCAAGGACTCGTGCCTGACAAGATCCCTTGCCATCTTTGGGGATTTCACCCGAGCGTCGGGAGCGGTTCTGAACCATGCAAAGTCTTCCGTCAAGTTTTTCGGAAGATGGCGCGGTAGAACGGATGTGCCTGGGGGGTTATCTCTCTGTGAAGGGGCCCTGAGGATTCTCGGGGTTCATTTTGAGACCTCCGGCTCAGCGACGCCAAACTGGAACATGCGTATCGCAGTGGTACAGAGGAAGCTAGCAATGTGGAAGGCTAGGTATTTGTCTTTTATGGGCAAAGTCCTGGTCCTAAAGGTGGATGTGTTGCCGTCTCTTTTGTATGTGGCATACATCTACCCATTGCCGGCTTGTCTGAGGAGGCCTCTAGTGAGGCTTGTGTTTCAGTTTATGTGGAGTGGCAGGTGCGAGTGGGTCGCCAGGGCACGCATGATCTGTCCCATCGGGGAGGGAGGTAGGGGGGTACCACATTTCCCCCTCAAGCTGGACGCCATTTTTGTTTCTTTCTTGTTGACGGAGCTTGCTCGTCCGGTTATACACCCGTCCGGTTACCTCCTGCGGGTGTTCTTCTCGTATAAGGCGAGAAGCGTAATGGTGTGGTCTAACGCGGGTCCTCGGGCAGCCGTGGCATTTTGGCCATGCGGCCAAGTGGCTGCGTGCGCACCCCGAGGTTGAAGTTGCCCGAGTAGGTTTAGACCACAGGCACCTGTACGAGGAGGTCAGGCAGGCAGGGAGTCCTGCGCCTGTAGCGGGCATCTCGTCAGTGGTCTGGGAGGGAGTGCAGGCGCGGGGCCTGGACAACAGGCTCAAGGACCTGAATTGGTTGGGCCTCCATAAGTGCTTGCCGGTACGTGCCATCTTGTACCGGTATAGTTTGGTGCAATCCCCCACCTGTCCAAGATCCTCTTGCGGCAGGGAGGAGACTGTGCGCCATGCCTTCTGGGACTGTGCCTTTGCCGGACTAGTCTGGGCTAGGGCACGGGTAATGCTAGGTGTGATTAGGAGTGATTTTGTTTTGACATGGGCTAGGCTAGAGAGAGGCGTAGGGAGAGCAAAGGGAACGGATAGGGACAGGTTTCTGCTCTGGCTTCTCATGAGTCTCTTTAAAAAGGGACTGTGGGAAGCCAGGCAGAATTTAGTCAAGACAGGGAGAGATTGGGGGGTGGAAGGGATAGTGAGAAGGGTGGAAGGTGATTTGAGGGGGAAGATGAAGAGGGAGGAGAGGAAGTGGGGGAAGCATGCGGCACGGGAGAGGTGGAAAGGGGGTTTAGGGCTGGGAGTGTTAGAGTGAGTTTGGTAAGGGGCTAGTTTAGGGAAGGGGAGATAGGGAAAGGGTTAGGTATTGGTTAGGTATGACGGGGAGGGACGATGCTCCCCTGAGGTTTGTTTTTGTTTGATGTCTTTGTAAATACAATTAATTAAGAATGAATGAGAATTATGATTTTGTAATAGTATGAATGGTATTGATTGTAATAAATTATTTTAACCACCTTTCTGGTTTACTTCCTGTCTTTAAGTTTGGTGTGGGTTTTTCTTTTGTTTTCCTCTTAGGCATGTTTAGTGGGTCTCATGGTGGGTGTCTTTTAGGTCCCAGTTGTTGTTACTAGTCAATTTTCAGTCGACACCCTCAGTGTCTTTCAGAACCCCTCCTAAAAAACAAGCTAATATTTTGGGTTTGGATATTGCATCCAAATAATATTTTAATCAATGGCATTTCCTAAGAATGCTCATTAGTCTTTCAGTTATTATTGTTTGTGTACTAAATATTTCTGTTTATTTTCATTGTTTTTTCCTGTGAACCCGTTGGTTTGTATCCTTGTCTGAAATGGGCTGTATAAATAAAGCTTGATTTGATTTGAACATATTGTAAGACAAATGAACCCAATGACTGGCAATCAACAGACTAGCAAAACCAATGAACAAATATGTGCAAAAAGCAAAACATATCTTAGTATGATAAAACACTACATGGTATGTAAGTTTAGTATCACTTTTCAACCAACTCAGTTCATTTGTTGAAACTGAAATGTTTTGAAATCAACAATCCGTCAAAGGATTCAACTACTGGATCAAACAGATCAATCCCACTTTTCCAGCCTGCTGAAGGCGTGGTGGAGTGGTAAACACCACCCCCGGCTCTACCAGGGGCTTGAGGTGGTCTCTCACAGATCTGCTTATGTCATGTTCTGTGGCCTTGCTGTTCCATTTCTTGACTGCCCCTGTAACACAGAAACACATTTAGTCATATTATATAGATGCACAATCGAGAGCATCCTGTCGGGCTGTATCACTGCCTGGTACGGCAACTGCTCCGCCCACAACCGCAAGGCTCTCCAGAGGGTAGTGAGGTCTACACAACGCATCATCGGGGGCAAACTACCTGCCCTCCAGGACACCTACACCACCCGATGTCTCAGGAAGGCCATAAAGATCATCAAGGACAACAACCACCAGAGCCACTGCCTGTTCACCCCGCTATCATCCAGAAGGCGAGGTCAGTACAGGTTCATCAAAGCTGGGACCGAGAGACTGAAAAACAGCTTCTATCTCAAGGCCATCACTGTTAAATAGCCACCACTAATATAGAGTGGCTGCTGCCAACATACTGACACAACTCCAGCCACTTTAATAATGGAAATTGATGTAAAAAATGTATCACTAGCCACTGTTAACAATGCCACTTAATATTTTTACATACCCTACATTACTCATCTCATATGTATATGAATATACTGTACTCTATATCTACTGCATCTTTATGTAATGCATGTATCACTAGCCACTTTGTTTACATACCCTACATTACTCATCTCATATGTATATACTGTACTCGATACCATCTTGCCTATGCCGTTCTGTACCATCACTCATTCATATATCTTTATGTACATATTCTTTATCCCTTTACACTTGTGTGTATAAGGTAGTAGTTGTGGAATTGTTAGGTTAGATTATTACTGCATTGTCAGGACTAGAAGCACAAGCATTTTAGCTTCCAGAACTCTCATCCCCTTGGAACAAAAAAACCTCTCCAATGAGTCTCCAATACGGAAAAAATGTGCAGTCAAAATAAATTGTGATCCATGGCAACGCACTGGCTAAACGCAAAACTGGTTGACTGCCCACCCTTGAGACAATCAGCAACCAACTCCTGCAATATCCGTAGTAACTATCCACCTTACTTCTCGCTCTCTTTTCAGGGTTCACTCGATAGGAAAGTTGTTGGATCGGGCCCAGTCCCCAATGTCATGCATTTGGGTTAGCACATTGAGAATGAATCCTGATATTCTAAAAGCAGGGCAACATTGTCAATATAATTGTACCCAAAAATGGTCAGCTGGTTGCATAAATAATAATTATTACTAAATGTTACATGAATTGTAAATATGAAATATCAAAACCAAATGTACACCCCTTTGTTAATATGTATTGGCAATACTTCACTTAATGGTGAGGAATGGAATAATAAAACATGTATATTTTGTCAGGCTGAATGTTTGAAATATGAGGTGATTTGAGACATGCTTCTTCAGTAGTGGAATAAAGACAATTAGCATTTGAATGTTGTCAAGAAATACTGGAGTGATGTCAGATTGTTAATAAAACTGATTATAGACCAATTTATTATACTGCTTTCATCTGCAACAATTATCATATTACATGTATTTTTTAAACAAGCAGCTTTTTCAACTAGTAGAAAACAGCTAGCTACATTTTGAAGTGCTGCATTTTGATTAAAGTGGGTCACCAACGCAGTAAGTGTAACACAGCTCTTTTTTTGTTACTCACTTTGTTAAATAATATTTCAATTCAGAGCCTGGATTTTCCCCTGAGGCTAATATCCATATCATGCTGCAATCAATTGAACAGGGCAAATGATAAGGTAGAACATAATTAAAATACTCCTACTACAATGTTAAAACATTCTACATTGTGACATAATTAAAACACTCCTACTACAATGTTAACACATTCTACATTGTGACATAATTAAAATACTCCTACTACAATGTTAAAACATTCTACATTGTGACATAATTAAAATACTCCTACTACAATGTTAAAACATTCTACATTGTGACATCACTAAAATACACCTACTACAATGTTAAAACATTCTACATTGTGAGATTATTTCATTGATATCTTGAAACAACCTCTTCATGTATGTATTTTCTGATGTTTGATCAGAGATCTTTTATCAGAGTATCTCTTGTCACATTGATCACAGCTAAAACGTTTCTCTCCTGTGTGTGTTCTCTGGTGTGAAGTCAGCTGGCTAGATGTAGTAAAAGTCCTCCCACATTGACCACAGCTATAAGGTTTCTCTCCTGTGTGTGTTCTCTGGTGTCTTATCAGATTGCTTGATGCAGTAAAACTCATCCCACATTGATCACAGCTAAAAGGTTTCTCTCCTGTGTGTGTTCTCTGGTGTACTGTCAGATTGCTAGATTGAACAAAACTCCTCCCACATTGATCACAGCTATAAGGTTTCTCTCCTGTGTGTGTTCTGTGGTGTTCAGTCAGATGGCTAGATTGAACAAAACTCCTCCCACATTGACCACAGCTATAAGGGTTCTCTCCTGTGTGTGTTCTTTGGTGTATTTTAAGTTCTGATGAAGATTTGCAACCTTTCCCACAGTCAGAGCAGCAATGAGATTTCTTCCCTGTGGGTCTCTGCTGGTGTTTCTTGAGGTGTTTTGAAGTGGAGAGACTCTCCTCTGCCTCATCAGCATCATGAGGTTGTTGAGGCCCCCCAGAGGATCCACCATAGTCAGGTCTCTCTCCTGTGTGAACAAAAAGTCGGACAGGTGGTTTAAGGCCCACAGCAAAAATACACTGTAAAAAGGTGATGCCAACAGCGTAGCCATTATGTTGTACAAACAATGATGTCTGTAATGAATGTTAATTATTTGACATTTATCGAAAGACAGTCAAGTGAACAAGTCATATTTTGTCTGGTTTTCCCATTAGTAGTAACATCGACGATTTTATGCAAGAAATATGTTTTTAAAGTTGTTGAAATCCTAAGCAGTGTGCCAGACAACTAGGCACCTTTCTGTAGGTCTATGTTGTTGTTAGGTGAAGTTATGGGTCCTACAGTAGGTCTATGGTATAACTAGCGGATTCCGCATTAGCATGGAGGAGTTTCTGCAACCAAATTGCGTTTTAGCGAACAGAGGGCAGAGAGCGATGCAGAGAGAGATGCACCTATTTGGGGATGTCTGATAGTATTTACGCACCACCACTCATGATTTGTGGAACTTCTCAAAGTAATTCTTCACCTCAAACAGCAAGTAAACAAAGTCTTACAAATACTTTGAGGAACTATTGATTAGAGTAAAATATTTCCAGCTCTCACTCTTGATAACCACTCGACATGAAAGGGAAAAATGTAATGCTCTGATCCAGTGGAAATGTCATACAATACCTGATTACTTCTTATCCCTTTCACAAATAGCTTACAGCTGTGTCTGTCCCAAACTATTTCATACAATGTTGCCATCACGTTTCGGACAGACCTAGGTGGTAGTTGATACACTGTTTAAAGTTCTATGTAGACAGGCCATGCTCAGCCAATGTGATTTATTTTTATCTGGATATTTTCTAGATGTTTTTATTTGTTGGCTTTATGTAGGCTATTTTTACATAGTTGGCAATGGCAATACAAAAATATATAAATCTAAATAATATTTATTTCTATTTATATAGAACAGATTAGTCACAGACAATGATTTTGAGATACGATTATAAATGTAATTGTTCCAGTAAAATGTGAATATGAAAATCATAACTGGCACCAGATCAGAAGAAACGGTCAGATAAATTTGCACTCCAAATGGAAAACGTTGGCGACTGCTGTTTTAGTCTATTATTGGAAACTTCAGGAGCATAACGTCAGAATTTACAAAGGCCAGCAGCAGCGGGAGGAGGAAGAGTTTTTTTCTTATGGTTAGGCTATCTTGATCTCTGATTCCCTCAAGTCATTTGTGTCTCAATTATTTAATAAAACAGGTGATTCCTATGTTGATGATGTAAAGAATATTTGCTGCTCTGTGGTGCGTAATGAGGAGCAACCAGAAGCTGCACGCATTTATGAAATTGCTTATTCCAGTTACTAATAAGCATGCACCATTAAGAAAATGACTAAAAGTTGTTGAATCCCAGTGGAATGATGAGGAATTGAAAAAATGGTATGGTTGAGAAGGATGAGGCAAAAGGAATGGCAAATAAGTCTGGCTGTACAACCGATTGGCAAACGTCCTGCATTGAGAAGTCATGTGACAAACTGAATAAAAAGAAAAAAGACAATGAAACAAAGATAAATGACAAAGATTTGATAGTAAAAAATCTTTTGAGAACCTTACATACAATGTTGGGAAAAAATGAACTGAATCAGATGGCTCATTCATCACAAAGCCCACTACTTTTATGATTTTTTCATTGGCAAGATTAGCAAACGTAGGCATGTCATACCAGCAACAAACGCTCACACTACATTTCCAAGAAAATCTGACCAAATGATGAAAGACAAGCATTGTAATTTAGAATTCCGTATAGTCAGTGTGGAAGAGGTTAATAAAAGTATTGTTGTCCATCAACAATGACAAGTAACCGGGGTCTGACAATCTAGATGGAAACTTACTGAGGATAATAGCGGACGATATTGCCACTCCTATTTTCCGTATCTTTAATTTAAGCCTACTGGAGAGCGTGTGCCCTCAGGCCTGGAGGTAAGCTAGTCATTCAATATGTCCTATGCTCTGCATAGTTAGCTCCAGGTAAAATGTTGCACTTATTCAGCCATTCTGTGACCACAAACAAGCTACATATGGACAGTACCAAAATAAACTGACTGTGGAAATGACAAAGCGCCTCTTAACATAGCTGGAAATGGGACAAACGGACCCCTTCTGTGGTAACGTTCCCAGGAACGGGGTTCATACAAACCACAGACTGTGTGGGATAATAACATGGCCATGTCCAACCCTGCTTGTTCCCTCGACTCAGCTACCAACCACCAATCTCCAACAGAGCCCTTTACCTGTATCAATAGACACTTCATAGTGAGCTACAGGTAGCAATCAGCAATGAATCCCAATAATGAGCCACCTATGGGAGGGGTATCCCCTTGTGGACAAATATCTCAATGTATTACTGCTACCCTGGGGAGATTGCTATACCCCTTGAACATCGGCTCCAACCCTCGTCGGATGTGGCAGGGCTTGCAAATTATTGATGCCGATTGTATGTCAACAGCGCAAAAGGAGAAAGCTTATTGTGGTTTAGGGATAACATTTCAGGAAGATGCATGTTGATTAAAACAAATGATAGACTGAAGGTTTTAATGTGGTTTGGTGACGTGGTTCTCCCATCTTGTGTAAAACCTGGGTAAGTGAGATATACAGAAGCCACTGCAGTGTTACAATTGTAAAAAAGGTTGGACATGTGGCAAGTGTTTGTTGAAGGAATAAATATGTCGTAGTCAGATGAAGCATGTTGTAATTGTGATGGGAATCACGTTCCCGAGTTCCCGGAGTGCACTGTACGGATGAAGGATGTCACAGTAGCTAGGATGATCAGGCCCATCCAGCAGGTATTCTATGTGGAGGCAGTGAAAATAGCTGAAGGAGTAGAGAGGAGAAGGTAGTGGATGTCCCACAGTCTGCAGTGAAGCCATGCAGGAGAAGGATCCCAACACACTAATAGTGAACAAGGTGGACTTTGTTGTGTTTATAGCGCAAGTGATAAATTGCATTAATAAATTATTAGCAACCTTCGTCTAAAACTAGCAGTTTCCGCATTAGCTTGGAGGAGTTTCTACAACAAAATTGTGTTTGCATTGCCCTCACTGCCACAGTGATAAATTGCATTAATACTAAACTAATAAAACATCTAAGAAGCCAGACATCATTGTGAAGGCGGCAAATGGATTTCTGGATGTCCAGGACTTCAGACAAAATGTTACAGGGAGTACTGAATGAAGAAGTTCGCCCCTCCCAGGTTCCTGAACCTGTGTAGGGATCTGAATAGTACCATTTTTGTTTGAAATTCAGGGTAGTGGAGTGAATTTGGTTCGTGTTTATTTTAGGTAATTAGTATGATTTGTTGATTCCATTTTTTTTGCATTTTGGTTACTGTAGGTGGCAGCAATACACCTGATGAGTGTAGTCTGACAAACCTCAGCGAAGAAGACATGGTAGGAACCAAAGTGATGGTCAGTATTTCCAGTTGATCCTAATTAGATGTTACATTACATGTTGTTTTCTTACTTCATGTAGCTGGCTAGCAAGCCAACATAAGATACCGTTGCACAAACATGCTTATCTAGGCCTACAACAGCACTGGTACCCGGCAGTATTAGCTAGTTACTTTTGCTCCGACTCTTAATACATTTAGCAAGCTAGCTAGCCCGCTAACTAGCGATTAGCAGCTAACATTATTTAAGCAACACCTTGCTAAGAAAAGACAATCTTTCGCCTTTAATGTAATGGCATGAAAATAATTGCCAGAACATTATACAATGACTTATCAACAGCTCTAACAATTTGACCCCAACATGAAATCTACACTGGCAGTTATAGAAAGACCCATTTACTATATAACCATTGACTCTTGAAGAATAGAACTTATAAATGCCTCAAATGTTTCTACCATATTACCCCACCAGAAACCACTGACACCGGCCATATTCAACGTGTGTTGACTTATTAAATCCATCAGTTATTCTGCTCTCTAATCAATTCAACAAACATTGGGTAGTTAGTTAGAATATAGTTACTAGACTGGCAAGTTTGATGTATAAGTAGCCAACTAACGTTAGGTAGCTAGTTAACATACCGATACATACTGCTGTAAAGATATGCTATGCGTTTTGTAAGGATAGTGTAGCTAACATAACGTGTAAAGTAACTTATTTGAAAAGTCATTACTTTTACATTGCTCAACATTTTCTTAACATTTGTCATAATTATTTAAAGCAGTTCATTTGTATCGGCTCTGTATCGACTTTTTCCACCATTATTTTCCACCATTTTCTTCAAATCTGAAAATGATGTTAAGCAACGCCCATTTCCTGAAGAATTGCATTACGGGCCCTAAAGTACTGCGTGTATATTTCATATTTTGGCGAATTTAGTACGACATCCGGGAACTTTTGGCATACTAACTACATCATACTATGACCAATAAGCACACTATATACTCCATTAACATCAAATAGTACGGTTAGTATGAGTATTCTAACACAGCTCAGGTCTCTGGGCAGCCATTTTGTTTGTTTAAAAACTAGGTTGCCCCTTTAAAAAAGACACACAACAATCAAACAATCTGCAGTTCAACCAATAACAAAGCTGTAATTACACCACTATTTTGGTAATAAGATGGATGGGGCTGGAGAAATGTAACTACTCTCAAATTCATAGACAGACCTATGGATGCAAGGACTGACCATCCATGATGTCAACATTATGTTGAAGGATACAGTGTTGGTTTACATTGTTTCTAAACATTGGAGTACAAAAAGCTTATTTGGGGTTCTGATGGGGTACAACAGTTGAACTAAGCTCATAAGGCATTCGTTATATTCTTCAAGAATCAATGCCTATAAATAAATAATTTAAGAGCCAAAATATGGATGTAGCAATTGCAAATGTCCCCTTTAACACCACACATCAGTTCAACAACCGCAGAGTTTGTGCTTCTGTTAAGACAATACTTACTAGTGTTAATCAGGGCCCGTTCATCGTTAGAACCATCGGACGCCTTAAGATGCGCTTGGGAAACCGGGCCCAGATATCCAGTTTCCTCCTCTTCTTCATTTTCCGATGTGACAGTCACCTCCTCCTCTTCTTCATTTTCCGATGTGACAGTCACCTCCTCCTCTTCTTCATTTTCCGATGTGACAGTCACCTCCCCCTCCTCTTCGTTCACTGAAACGTCGTCGTCCTCCTCTTTATTAACTTTGAACGAGTCTCCCTCTTCTTTAACTGAGACGTCTTTCACGGTAACAGCCTCAACCTCTACTTGTTTTTGTATTGTAACAGCCTCCTCTTCCTCCATCTCTTTCACGAGAGCTTCTTTCTCCATCCAGCAGACCGCCTCTTCTTCAGCAGGGACGGGGTTAAGTTTGAGACTGGAGCTATGAGGCATGTACTGAAGTCGCTAAGCGGTATAATTCAAAGCAGTGTCCCTTTATCAGCAGCACGTGATCAATGACGTCTGGAGAATCATTTCGTCGAACACCTGAGTGGTATTGATTAATTTGGGCTCGTTCGACTTTGCAGCCGACAGTGCAGGTGGCTGCTGACTGACTAATTTACAAATCACCTTGCATCAGAAATAACTACTCATTATTATTTATACATGTATATATGACATAAAGGCTTCGCTGCTACGGTGTGGGACTTCATCTATAATAATGTGGCTGTTCTAAATTCTGTGTCGTTCAAAGCCTTGAGTAATGAACCTATTTTTGACACAATTGTCTGGAAAGAGTCAATGCTTCAGGAAGATTTGTTTCCCCATCACTACTTTTCAGCATGTTTTCTGTGAATTAGACTACGGGAGTTTTGTAACATTTTCCACCTTGGCTTACTGATAGTTGGTCTCGCTGACCATAACTGCACTATGCTTGTTAGGCTAATAGCTAGTTGGCTAAATAGCTAACGTTAGCTGGCTGGCTAAGATAACTGCATATAGCTAACATTCTTTGATATTTGGTTAGATGGCATTATGTATTTCCAAACTGTGGTTTACTTTAATCACCCAAGTCATGAGCGCAAATTATTTCTAACTTAAAGTTCTACATTTGAAGTTATTTATGTTGTAGTTGACATCATAGGGAATAGGCTGGTCCTGCATATTACTTCACACCTGACTTTGGCATTCTTCTGAATTCTGATTGGTTTAATGTAATAACTCCAAAAATAGAACTGTGAGGTGTTACTTTGCATTGGAAATGTTAAAATATTGTATTTGATATTTTATAAACAATACAAAACATACAAACAACATCATACATCAATATTCACTGCCCAGACCCACTAGAACACACCTCCATCTCCATTAACTACATCACACCTGCCCAGACCCACTAGAACACACCTCCATCTCCATTAACTACATCACACCTATCCAGACCCACTAGAACACACCTCCATCTCCATTAACTACATCAATCCTGCCCAGACCCACTAGAACACACCTCCATCCCCATTAACGACATCACACCTATCCAGACCCACTAGAACACACCTCTACCTCCATTAACTACATCACACCTTCCCAGACCCACTAGAACACACCTCCATCTCCATTAACTACATCAAACCTGCCCAGACCCACTAGAACACCTCTCCATCTCCATTAACTACATCACACCTGCCCAGACCCACTAGAACACACCTCCATCTCCATTAACTACATCAAACCTGCCCAGACCCACTAGAACACACCTCCATCTCAATTAACTACATCACACCTGCCCAGACCCACTAGAACACACCTCCATCTCCATTAACGACATCACACCTATCCAGACCCACTAGAACACACCTCTACCGCCATTAACTACATCACACCTATCCAGACCCACTAGAACACACCTCCATCTCCATTAACTACATCACACCTATCCAGACCCACTAGAACACACCTCCATCTCCATTAACTACATCACGGGTATCTCACTGCATCCTCATATGCCATGTCTTGAAATATGCAGACAGACCTATTTAAATTAAATTGACATTATAACACTGTACTTCTGACAGCCAACTTTCTAACTCCTCCCATAACTTTATGACATCGTAACATTCCCAGAAGGATTATTGAGTCATTGTTAGTTTTACACTTAAGACATAACTGTCGTTATGCTGTAGAATTTGTGAATTTGACATGTCAGTTGGAATAATGATAGATTTCTGGAGGGACCCTTGTCACTACAACCAATCAGTGAGCAGCTTCCCTTCCCCCACATCTCAGGCAGTTCTGTTACTCACAACACTTCCCCTGCTTTCCTCAACAATGGAGAAGCCCCCTGGGGTAAAGCCTTGCCATTTTTACAAATAGGAAATAATATGTCATGTTTTACTCGTACCTCAGCCAGCATTGTGAATGGTTAGGAAATAATATGTCATGTTTTACTCATACCTCAGCCAGCATTGTGAATGGTTAGGAAATAATATGTCATGTTTTACTCGTACCCCAGCCAGCATTGTGAATGGTTAGGAAATAATATGTCATGTTTTACTCGTACCTCAGCCAGCATTGTGAATGGTTAGGAAATAATATGTCATGTTTTACTCGTACCCCAGCCAGCATTGTGAATGGTTAGGAAATAATATGTCATGTTTTACTCGTACCTCAGCCAGCATTGTGAATGGTTAGGAAATAATATGTCATGTTTTACTCGTACCTCAGCCAGCATTGTGAATGGTTAGGAAATAATATGTCATGTTTTACTCGTACCTCAGCCAGCATTGTGAATGGTGTCTGAGGCGGTGACATACTAGACCATGGCAGTAAATCTAATACTTAGGTGTTTTTAGTTACGCATGAAAGGTCTGTGGTTATAAGTTACTGACCTTGGAATAGATTTCTGGCCATGCTGGCAGGGTCTGAATCAAACCCAATGTCCACCTGGTACACTGACAGGGTCTGAATCAAACCCAATGTCCACCTGGCACACTGACAGGGTCTGAATCAAACCTAATATCCACCTGGCACACTGACAGGGTCTGAATCAAACCCAATGTCCACCTGGTACACTGGCAGGGTCTGAATCAAACCCAATGTCCACCTGGCACACTGACAGGGTCTGAATCAAACCCAATGTCCACCTGGCACACTGATGTATTGTTACACCATGTAGGAGCAGTATAGACCTAGTCTGTTCATTATATACACCATGCGTTTCCTCCCTCCAGACAGCAGATGGCGATAAGTGTCTTTCAGGCGATGTTTCTACTGTGACGTATAATCTAGTGGACGGAACGCTTCTCCAACAACTGCAGCCACCTCGGTAGCTCGCTAGACAACAAAGTCGGAACATTCAAGTTCTTTAGACAATTTCGTTGTTTATTTGCCACTATGATTTAAACATACTTATGTGGAAACAACTAGATACCCCATTTAATTTAATATTTACGTTGTAAGTCAACTAGCTGGCTGGTTAAGTTAGCACTAGTCTAGTCGCTAATACTTACTAGCTATTATTTCCGAACATGAGTTCACTAAGCTACTCTCCTCCTGTTAAAGAAGAGGGGATCTTCTGGACGGAGAAAGAAGCTCTCGTGAAAGAGGAGGAAGAGGAGGCTGTTAAAATACAAAAACAAGTAGAGGGTGAGGCTATTACCGTGAAAGAAGAAGAGAAAGACACCTTCAGAGTGGAGGATGAAGACCTTTTTGGAATGAAGGATGAAGAGCAGGAGATTACTGTCACATTAGAGGAGGACGAAGAAGAGAAGACTGGAGATCTGATTAACACCAGAAAATACAGTGAGTACTGTCTTATAAAACAGGGACATTGATCTGATTAACACCAGTAAATACAGTGAGTACTATCTTATGAAACAGGGACACAAACTCTGCATTTGTTGAAGTAATGTGTGCTTTTTAAAAGGGCATTCTACATTGTTGATGACGTCCTCCAGTGATTAAAAAAAAAGTGAATATTCATTATTCTTTTTAAAATCCTTCCTGTTCTGTCAAGTTGGATGTTGATCATTGCTAGAAAGCCATTTTCAAGTTTTGCTATAGACTTTCACGACGATTTAAGTACAAACTGTAACTAGGCCACTCGGGAACATTCAATGTCATCTTGGTAAGCTCCTCCAGTGTAGATTTGGCCTTGTGGTTTAAGTTATTTTCCTGTTAGGACAGTTTTTTGTATTCGGGTGTCTGAAATGCTCTCTACCTACGTAACATTTAGTGTCTCCTTATGTTACGCTGGGAAAACAGTTTTCATGGGCACAGAAATCCTAAATCATTTCAGAGTTTGCTAAATCCAATGGTTCTAACATGAGAGTCACCTTAACTTTATTGACACCACCCAAATGGATACTGTCATTAATGTGGTTCTTCAATAATTACACATAATATTTAATTCTGTAGCTTTTTAGTTACAGTCACATGTTCAACTATCATCAGCTGTTCCAGGAAATCATTTTCTGAATGACAGTCACATGAGAAACATCACAACATGCAACAACAAGCAAAGTGTTTCTTCATTCATTACTCTGGTAAAGACAGTTATGCTGTGCTCCATGTTGGATCCAACATCCCTAACAAATTGATGTTTATAGTGTGTTATTGTCTACTTGATTTACAGTAGGGTCTCGTTAGTCTGTTTGGATCCAGAGTTTCTTACCTGTTAATGTGTAGAGAACTGTCCCTTGATGGTCAGTACCACACACAGAGCTATTTTCCTATATTTGTTGTTAGGTGAAGTTATGGGTCCTACAGTAGGTCTATGTTATTGTTATGGGTCCTAGAGTACACTATGTGTGTCATGCAACAACAACCAAAGTGCTTCTTCATTCATTACATAGATCTATGTAATTGTTAGGTGAAGTTTATGGGCCAATTTGGCAAACGGTGTATAAACCCTCATTGTCAGGCTGATGGAAAAGCCAAAGAGCATTTTACTGGTTGAAGTGTTTTTTTTTAAGTACAAAGAGGTTGATTTGCGATGATGACACAAACATTATATTAAGCAGGACGTTCAAACGAGTCTTACAATTTTAATCCAAAGTAGTGTGAAATGTACTCATAAGCAACCTGGAAATGGAGGTTACTTCCCTGAGTTTTCCCCCATTCACATTCAGAATACATTGTGAAAAACTAAAATCTTTGCTCACCATTTTTGCTCCAGGCAGATATACTTCATCCAAAACTATCGGTTTCCTCATTAGGAGGACGAGTTTCTACCAAATTGCATGTGCATCGCCCTCGTGCCGCAATTTTAGCAAAGACAGAAAGGTGCCTATGTTGGAGACCAAAAGTTGTCTGGCACACTTCTTAGGATTTCAACAACTTTAATAACTTATTTCTAGCCTACAATCATCGATGTTACTACTAATGTGAAAACAAGACAAAATAGGACTATTCTTGCTCATTTTAAGACAATTGTCAAATAATCATTACATTCATTACAGACAACAATTGTTGTACAACATCATGGCTACGCTGTTGGCATCACCTTTTACAGTGGATTTCCGCTGTTGTGGGCCTTTAACCATCTGTCTGACTTTGTTGTTCACACAGGAGAGAGACGGGACTACCGTGGATCCTCTGGGGAGCCTCAACAACCTCATGATGCTGAGGAGACAGAGAAGAGTCTCTCCACATTAGAACACCCCAAGAAACACCTGCAGAGATCCACAGGGAAGATAACTCTCTGCTGCTCTGACTGTGGAAAGAGATTCACCTCATCAGGCATTACAATTCATCAGCGAACACACACGGGAGAGAAACCTTATAGCTGTACTCAATGTGGAAAGAGTTTTACTACATTGAGCAATCTGACTCGTCACCAAAGAACACACACAGGAGAGAAACCTTATTGCTGTACTCAATGTGGGAAGAGTTTTACTCGGCTCAGCAGCCTGATAACACACCAGAGAATACACACAGGAGAGAAATCTTATAGCTGTACTCAATGTCGGAAGAGTTTTACTCATTCATCAGGCCTGATATCACACCAGAGAACACACACAGGAGAGAAACCTTCTAGCTGTACTCAATGTGGGAAGAGCTTTACTCAACAATGCAACCTGATATCACACCAGAGAACACACACAGGAGAGAATCTTATAGCTGTACTCAATGTGAGAAGAGCTTTACTCAACAATGCAACCTGATATCACACCAGAGAACACACACAGGAGAGAAACCTCATAGCTGTGATCTGTGTAACAAGAGATACTCTGATAAAAGATCTCTGATCAAACATCAGAAAATACATAGTTGAAGGAGTTGTTTCATGATATCAATTAATTAAGTCACAATGTAGAATGTTTTAACATTGTAGAAGGAGTAATTTAATGATGTCACAATGTAGGACCCTAAATGTTTCTCCCCTGTTCTATTGATTTCAACATGACATGGATATTATCCTCAGGGGAAAGATCCAGGCTCTGAGTTGAGAGAGTACTATTTATGTGATTTAACAAAAAGTGACCCACGTGAATCAAAGTGAAACACTTCAAAATGTCGCTAGCTGTTTTCTACAAATTCTCCTCTAACCAGGGATGTACACATTACTCCCAGATTCTGTGTGGTTTTTGAGCTGTTAGTTTTAACAGGACCTGCAACCTCATCTCCCCTCTCTCGCTCAATTGATGTCAACGTGATATTGATGAGTGATGACAAATAAGTGCTGTTCCATTGCAGGTTGTCCTCTAACCAGTGAGGTAAAATATATCTCCCATTTCCATGTGTTTTTTGTTACTTTCTAGAGCAGTTTCAACCTGATTTCCTCCCAAATCGATATGCGTTGCCATGGATCACAATTTATTTTGACTGCACGTTTTTCCGTATTGGAGATGAGTTTTGTTTGGGCTCGTTCCAAGGGGACGAGAGTTCTAGAAGCTAGTGGGTTTTAGGAAGACGAGAGTTCTAGAAGCTAGTGAGTTTTAGGAAGACGAGAGTTCTAGAAGCTAGTGAGTTTTAGGAAGACGAGAGTTCTAGAAGCTAGTGGGTTTTAGGAAGACGAGAGTTCTAGAAGCTAGTGGGTTTTAGGAAGACGAGAGTTCTAGAAGCTAGTGGGTTTTAGGAAGACGAGAGTTCTAGAAGCTAGTGGGTTTTAGGAAGACGAGAGTTCTAGAAGCTAGTGGGTTTTAGGAAGACGAGAGTTCTAGAAGCTAGTGGGTTTTAGGAAGACTAGAGTTCTAGAAGCTAGTGGGTTTTAGGAAGACGAGAGTTCTAGAAGCTAGTGGGTTTTAGGAAGACGAGAGTTCTAGAAGCTAGTGGGTTTTAGGAAGACGAGAGTTCTAGAAGCTAGTGGGTTTTAGGAAGACGAGAGTTCTAGAAGCTAGTGGGTTTTAGGAAGACGAGAGTTCTAGAAGCTAGTGGGTTTTAGGAAGACGAGAGTTCTAGAAGCTAGTGGGTTTTAGGAAGACGAGAGTTCTAGAAGCTAGTGGGTTTTAGGAAGACGAGAGTTCTAGAAGCTAGTGGGTTTTAGGAAGACGAGAGTTCTAGAAGCTAGTGGGTTTTAGGAAGACGACAGTTCTAGAAGCTAGTGGGTTTTAGGAAGACGAGAGTTCTAGAAGCTAGTGGGTTTTAGGAAGACGAGAGTTCTAGAAGCTAGTGGGTTTTAGGAAGACGAGAGTTCTAGAAGCTAGTGGGTTTTAGGAAGACGAGAGTTCTAGAAGCTAGTGGGTTTTAGGAAGACGAGAGTTCTAGAAGCTAGTGGGTTTTAGGAAGACGAGAGTTCTAGAAGCTAGTGGGTTTTAGGAAGACGAGAGTTCTAGAAGCTAGTGGGTTTTTGGATTCTATTGAAAGAAAAATTAGAAACAAATATTTCAAAATAGGTGTTTTTTCTTGTTTTTAATCGTTGACAGCCAGTACACACCATGTTTATATTGGTGAAGGTGAAGCAGTGTAGTTGACAGCCAGTAGACACCATGTTTATATTGGTGAAGGTGAAGCATTGTAGTTGACAGCCAGTAGACACCATGTTTATATTGGTGAAGGTGAAGCATTGTAGTTGACAGCCAGTAGACACCATGTTTATATTGGTGAAGGTGAAGCAGTGTAGTTGACAGCCAGTAGACACCATGCTTATATTGGTGAAGGTGAAGCAGTGTAGTTGACAGCCAGTAGACGCCATGTTTATATTGGTGAAGGTGAAGCATTGTAGTTGATTATAATGTGAAATGGAAGTTGTTTTATGTTGGTGGTGAGCAAACGTGTCCAACACAAATATAGGATATGTTTGTTGTCTTAAGGGGGAACTGGCTTTGGTTATCACTAGCCACTTTTAACAATGCCACTTAATATTTTTACATACCCTACATTACTCATCTCATATGTATATACTGTACTCGATACCATCTACTGCATCTTGCCTATGCCGTTCTGTACCATCACTCATTCATATATCTTTTTGTACATATTCTTTATCCCTTTACACTTGTGTGTATAAGGTAGTAGTTGTGGAATTGTTAGGTTAGATTACTCGTTGGTTATTACTGCATTGTCGGAACTAGAAGCACAAGCATTTCGCTACACTCGCATTAACATTGCTAACCATGTGTATGTGACAAATAATATTTGATTTATATACAACACTCAAAGTAGTGGATATGGAGCATCTACAGCCTCAGTTACACCTGACACCTAAATGTGACTCCTGTCATCTGATCACTCCAAACTGCATTAGGTTCAAATCTACCAGGACGGACCTTTGACAGTCTGGATGCAGTCAGGCCACTGAATATAAATAAGCAAACTGGAGATTCCTTCAAAACAGTTGCCTACAGTTACCGTGTAGGGCACTGCAAGGTTGGGTGACCAGGGTCATCTGGGACTGCCTCCTGGAGGAATTCAGGTGTGTGAAGGCTACCTGTGTCCTGTGTAACTTAATGATGGACACAAGGACCAGGAGGGGATCTGCAGCTCGCCGCTGTGTCCCAGAGGAGGAGTCTGCTGTTCTGCAGGATGTTTCAAGGATTGGGTCCAACAACGCAGCAAGAGAGGCAATCCGTGTGCAGGAGATCTTCACCTCCTACTTCTTCAAAGAGGGTGCTGTTCCCTGGCAACACCATAGACTACACTATGCACAGCCAAAGGCTCTTTTAAGAGCCATTCACATTGCAATAAGAGTATTCTTCCATTTACTTAGCTATGTTAACTGCAGTTATTCCATTCCCAGTTTCTCTCCCTTTGATTTCTACTTCTCAGGTGAGGGTGCTGTTTAGGTAAGGGTGTGATGTCTGTGCAACAAAAAAAAACAGGCTATTTTAAATCACCCATATTGAAAAAAATGTATAACAATTAGACACCCTATAACCCACAACTACACACTCATGTATCAATCTGATTGTTGGATTGTGTTGTGCAGTAAGCAGATTCAGGTGTATAACTGTGGCTCCTTCCACCTTCAAAGAATAGGCAAGAGGGCCAACCATGGAGAATAGTAATTATCAATCAATCAAATTTATTTTATATAGCCCTTCGTACATCAGCTGATATCTCAAAGTGCTGTACAGAAACCCAGCCTAAAACCCCAAACAGCAAGCAATGCAGGTGTAGAAGCACGGTGGCTAGGAAAAACTCCCTAGAAAGGCCAAAACCTAGGAAGAAACCTAGAGAGGAGCCAGGCTATGTGGGGTGGCCAGTCCTCTTCTGGCTGTGCCGGGTGGAGATTATAACAAAACATGGTCAAGATGTTCAAATGTTCATAAATGACCAGCATGGTCAAATAATAATAAGGCAGAATAGTTGAAACTGGAGCAGCAGCACAGTCAGGTGGACTGGGGACAGCAAGGAGTCATCATGTCAGGTATTCCTGGGGCATGGTCCTAGGGCTCAGGTCCTCCGAGAGAGAGAAAGAAAGAGAGAATTAGAGAGAGCATATGTGGGATGGCCAGTCCTCTTCTGGCTGTGCCGGGTGGAGATTATAACAGAACATGGCCAAGATGTTCAAATGTTCATAAATGATCAGCATGGTCGAATAATAATAAGGCAGAACAGTTGAAACTGGAGCAGCAGCACAGCCAGGTGGACTGGGGACAGCAAGGAGTCATCATGTCAGGTAGTCCTGGGGCATGGTCCTAGGGCTCAGGTCCTCCGAGAGAGAGAAAGAGAGAAGGAGAGAATTAGAGAACGCACACTTAGATTCACACAGGACACCGAATAGGACAGGAGAAGTACTCCAGATATAACAAACTGACCCTAGCCCCCCGACACATAAACTACTGCAGCATAAATACTGGAGGCTAGTAAGACACTTCATTATTTCAATAACTACGCTATATTGTTTGTCCTTGTGGGTCCGTTCATGTTTTTCAGCATAAAGTACTCTGCAGCCACTTAGTGTGGTGTGGACACCAGGTGAAGACACCTGTAAACACAGGGTCAGTTTTAACTACCTTATTTTCTCAATAACAGTCTCTCTCCTTCACTTCATCCCTCTCTCCCCTTCTCCCTAAATCCTCTAGGTTAAATCAGCTGTGTCGGTGAACCCCTCCTGCATCTGAACTGGCTACATAGAGGACACAGCATGATCAGAGGTGAGAGGTCACTTGGTCAGGACAACAGGAAGTATTATTAAAGAGATGCTTTACGTTGAAATACAGATAGAGATGCAGTAGTCCCAGAGTTAATGATCCCAGGTCAGTTTATATTATACAGGAAGTATTATTAAAGAGATGCTTTACATTGAAATACAGACAGAGATGCAGTAGTCCCAGAGTTAATGATCCCAGGTCAGTGTATATTATACAGGACGTATTATTAAAGAGATGCTTTACATTGAAATACAGATAGAGATGCAGTAGTCCCAGAGTTAATGATCCCAGGTCAGTTTTGCATTTCACCTCCTGATTCATGATTAACAATGTTAGATTAAAAACTAAATACACAAGGCTTAAACATGCTCACTCTCTCCATCTGTCTCTCGTCTGCAGGTATGTTTTGATGTGAGAGGATGCCAACCCCCAGTCCCATCATCGCCACCTCACCTGCTTTTAAGATAACAGTGTCTCTAGTCGGCCCAATGGTTATGTAATTGTGATGAACTGAGAGAACATTTATGTAGCACTGTGATTTATTAATCATATGCTGCCTTCCCTGCTCCTATGTGTTTACCTCTTTCCCTTTCTGTCTTTAACACCTCTCTCTCCAACTCCTCTTTCTTCCTCTGTTTTTATAATTCACAACAGATGTGCATTGATGGACAGATTGAACTTGTATTTATAACACTTGGATAATGAGCTTTTCAATAAAGCGTTTCACATTCTCTACTGGTTGAAATGAAGTGTAATGTGATGAAATACTCCACCTATCCTGTGTTTACCAGATCAATGCAGATGAAGGGCATTAGATGTTGAGATGAACCGGTGTTAAGAGTATTTACATGATGCATAGGAAGTGTAGGGTTTTTTAACATTATATTTCTGTATATATGAATTAACTAGTTAAATCCTTTTTCTAGTCTATTAGTTACAATGTGTAACCATTGATGTCCCAGGACCAAGATTGGTAAACACTGTTGAAGTGTATAATTGTAATACATACATGCAGACACGGCGTCATTCAAAGACAGGAATTTGATCACCTCAAAGACAGTCATACCTAAACTGCACATTAATTTGCCAAGGTAGAGTACATGATAAGTGAATATATTAAATGTACAGGCTACAATGTGGGGATCTCATGCATGGTAATAACTACATGTATATTTGACTTGAATCCTTGGTAAAACATGATATTATATTCTACTCAATCCATAGGCTTCATTAATGTCATTCAGGCTGTTTTGAAGTTGATACAACTGGCTATGATAGCTGAGGTTCATAGCTAGGTTCTGAACTAATATGTATACCAAACATTTGGGTCCATACACAGATTGAATAGATAGCTAGCAACACATCCATGGGCATACAGGGATTTTAATCATCCACTGCACAATAACATACGTTATTTCATCTATCTGCATGGCAAATACAAATTTGTACATTCAATTTGCAGTAAATTCTTCAGCCAGCTAGATTCTATACATCCACTTTTTCACAAAACGACCGCCTGGTTTGTGGGTTGTTTAAGGTGTTTAAGGTTTCATACTCATGTCACAACACCCATAAAACTAGACCAGCTACCTGGCTAAATCACGATTTTCGTAAATGAACTATGATTAAAAAAAGCATAATCGTTTGTCTCTCCATTGACTAACATTCCTGTCAACTGTACATGTTTTTTGAATGATTCATTATGACGTTATAATCCCTTACATTTGCTTCCATCCTAGTATTTCTGTCCGCCATCTTTGATCCAGTTCAGGTCTGTGTAGGGGTACCCCTCTGAGCATTTCTGTCCGCCATCTTTGCTGAAGAAAGTCCTACAGCCACTTGTGCAGCAGCAGCCTCCCCCGGTCCTAGTGCCGAATCGATATGAAGTTTAAGATGCGATGGAACGGTTGACGAAAAAAATTAATCACACAAAAATATATTGACTGATATTGATTTATTTAGGGGGGGTAATTAATATTTTAGCACTAGCGTCATCTCTGATTCCAACCCTTTAACTCTTGTCTGAAAATTAAATAAACATTTTACTCAACTGCGTTACCCACTCCAGTCAGCAGATGGCGGTCTGGGAATTTATGGTTATGCTGTTGGTGTGACGTATTATCTAGTGGACGGAACGCTTCTTTCATCAGCAGCAACAGTGAGTCAGACACCTCGGTAGCTTGCTAGACAAATTAGCCGAACCAATATAGCTCTTTAGACGCTTTCGTGTATATTAGCCACTGTGTTTTAAACCCATTCCTGTCGTCTACTTAGTTATCCGATTTAATTTCATATTTACGGTGTTGTTATTAGTCAGCAAGCGGGCTGGTTAAGTTAGCATTAGCCTAGCTAACATCCCCGACCATGCGGTCACTAAGCTACTCCCCTGCTAAAGGAGAGGGGGATATCACAGTAAAACAAGAAGTAGAGAGTGGGGCCTTTACTGTGAAAGAAGAGGACGCGTTCAGAGTGAAAGACGAGGAAGATATCACAGTAAAACAAGAAGTAGAGAGTGGGGCCTTTACTGTGAAAGAAGAGGAGGACGCGTTCAAAGTGAAAGACGAGGAAGATATCACAGTAAAACAAGAAGTAGAGAGTGGGGCCTTTAGTGTGAAAGAAGAGGAGGACGCGTTCAGAGTGAAAGAGGAGGATGGTGTTACAGTGAAAGGAGAGCATGTAGTTTATGGCGTGAAAGAGGAGGGGGAGGAGATGACTGTTACATCGAAAAAGGGGGAAGAGGAGGAACGTGGATATCTGGTTCCGGTTTCCCAAACGCATCTTAAGGCATCCAATGGTTCTAAGAATATAACACATGCCTCATGAGCAGAGTTCAACTGTTGTACCCCATCAGAACCCCAAATAATATTTTTTTTACTATAATGTTTAGAAACAATGTAAATCAACACTGTATAGCAGTTAAGAACAAATTCTTATTTTCATTAACGGACTAGGAACAGTGGGTTAATTGCCTGTTCAGGGGCAGAACGACAGATTTGTACCATGTCAGCTCGGGGATGTGAACTTGCAACCGGTTACTAGTCCAACGCTCTAACCACTAGGCTACCCTGCTGCCTCAACATGATTAAAACTATAATGTTGATATCATGTGTAACAGATGTGAAACGGCTAGCTTAGTTAGCGTGGGCGCTAAATAGCGTTTCAATCAGTGACGTCACTTGCTCTGAGACCTGAGATGGGTAACGACGCTTCGTAGGCGTCAGTTGTTGATGTGTGCAGAAGGTCCCTGGTTCGCGCCCGGGTATGGGCGAGGGGACGGTTTAAATTTGTACTGTTACACATGGATGGTCAGTCCTTGCATCCATAGGTCTGTCTGTAGTTACATTTATCCAAACCCATAATTTTATTACCAAAATAGTGGTGATTTGTTATTGTTTGAACTGCAGATTGCTGGGTTGTGTGGGGTTTTTAAACATCAACAAAATGGCTGCCCAGAGACTTGGTTAACAGCTGAGGGATGGGGGAAGGAGAAGTGTAACCACTCTCAAATTCATAGAGAACGATATTGTAGAAACCTTAACCCAACACCTAGCGACCTCGTCAAGAAGTTCAGACATCTTGGCGTAACAGTTATAAGGTGTTGATTTGACAGTCGCTGGACCCAGGTTTGAGTTCAGCTCAGGGCCTCTCCCTGAATTCACTACACTATGAATACAAGGACTGGCCATCCATGAGGTCATAATGATAATTTAACCAGTTTTCTAGGCTATATCGTATATTCTAGAATTAATCCATGATGTCATAATGATAGTTTAACCAGGTTTCTAGGATATATAGTATATTCTAGAATTCATCCATGATGTCCTAATGATAGTTTAACCAGGTTTCTAGGCTATATAGTATATTCTCTCATTTTGTCTGTCACAGTTGAAGTGTACCTATGATGAAAATTACAGGCCTCTCGTCTTTTTAAGTGGGAGAACTTGCGCAATTGGTGGCTGACTAAATACTTTTTTTGACCCACAGTATGTCATGCAACAACAACCAAAGTGCTTCTTCGTTCATTACAGGTATATTTGTTGTTCGGTGAAGTTGTGGGCCAATATGGCAAACAGTGTACAAACCCTCATTGTCAGGTTGATGGAAAAGCCAAAAATCATTTTACTGGTTGAAGTGTTTTTTGATTTGCGATGATGACACAAACATTATATTAAGCAGGACATTCAATCGATCCTTACAATTAACATCCAAAGTAGTGTGAAATGCTCTCATAAGCAACCTGGAAATGGAGGTTACTTCCCTGAGTTTTCCCCCATTCACATTCAGAATACATTGTGAAAAACAAATCTTTGCTCACCATTTTTGCTCCTGGCAGATATACTACATCCATAACTAGTGGTTTCCTCATTACCAGATATACTACATCCATAACTAGTGGTTTCCTCATTACCAGATATACTACATCCATAACTAGTGGTTTCCTCATTACCAGATATACTACATCCATAACTAGTGGTTTCCTCATTAGCAGATATACTACATCCATAACTAGTGGTTTCCTCATTACCAGATATACTACATCCATAACTAGTGGTTTCCTCATTACCAGATATACTACATCCATAACTAGTGGTTTCCTCATTACCAGTGTCACGGTGCTGACTTTTGCCTAATACCTGCAGCAAATGCCTCTACCCCGTCTTCTGGCTGGGCAGAGTACTTTAGGATTTTAGTTACTGCGGTGTAACAAGGGCCTAGGCGTGCGGCCCTACCAACCCTTCTATTTCTTCGTAATGGCCCTTCGCGTGAGTTGGGTTTGTTCCTTCGTTCATGTTGTCACTCCCTTATTTTCCGGTCTAGTATGAGGTCTTGGATAGATATACTCCTATTTAAATATTCTGAGTGTTATGGATTCCTCCTGTATTTCCTTACCTTCAAGTCTCTTTTACCTCTGTATATATCAATACCTAATAACTTCTTCTATTGGTTATTATGCTCGTCAGCTAGTAGTCACTTGGAAACTAGTATTGGTATATATTTTGACTCTCCTAAAAATATATTATTGTCCACACAATGAAATATTCTTTAGTGCAATCACTTTAACCTATAACCAGGGTCACTTTCTGTTCAGTGAGAGTGTTAAAGGCGTTTGCTCTCCAGATCGTTAATCTGGCCTAGTTGTCAAAGTTTCAAGCTTTTATTAAGTCACTCTGTTTTTGTCTTATACACATTATTACAATTCAATGGTTCTACAGTTTCCTAATACATCAATAATGCTCAATCAATCCTTAATGCTTTAAGCTATGCCAGATAATATTGCAAAACTTTAAATGCGTTAACACTTCTAACAATATTGACTAAATAGCAAAAATAGTTAAATTACCTTAAATGCTCCGCCCCCTGGTCACTTTCCTGTAATTGGTATTCTCACAGCACTAACACTAGATTCCCAATTCCAATATCTCTATACACTTCCAACTCTGTGTATGGACTCAATATATTGTAACCGGTACTTGGCTGTGTCCTTGTATTGCTAATCACATCTGTACTTGATGTCTCACTGTGTGACTGCCGCTTTGTCTGTGATCAAGAGGTGTCAAGACCCCTGTGTTTCAAATATTGTTCTAGTCTAACAAAAAGCGTATAGTGCAATAGTAAATTTACCTATGATGATTCTCCATATGAAGTCTGTCTCATATGTCAGTGAGGATCATGCCTCTCTTATGATCTCTATTCTCTTTATATACCTTTTTACAGGGGAAGTTCGCAAGTTTCTGGAGCTGTGGCTAAACCACACTTTCACACTGACACTGCCCTGCTGCTTGCACCGGCCGCTTACTCGGGGACTGTAGATTGCTTACACAGAGTGCTTACTCGGGGACTGTAGATTGCTTACACAGTGCTTACACTGGGACGGTAGATTGCTTATTACGTCATCTTAGACCTGTGTCTAAATGGAAGCTTCTTATTCTAAATCTAGGTCATGCACTACTAACTCCCATTCTGCTGCTTCCGTGTTACTGTTGGCTGATTCTACTTAATGATACCAGCTGGTTGTTTCTACCACTTGAGGCGGCGTAGGTGGCATGTCAAGCGTCAGCTGGGAGAAGTCTATGATAGGTATCTCCTCTGCTTCCCCCTGTTGTCCAGTTTCTGCAGGTGTGGTCCATGGTTCCATGAGGTCCCGTGAATGCCCTGTGTTGCTGTCCCATTGCTTGATGGAGTGGGCAGATTCTTTTCATCTCTTGTCACACCAGATATACGACATCCATAACTAGTGGTTTCCTCATTAGCATGGAGGAGTTTATGCAATCAAATTGCCCTCGTGCCGCAATTTTAGAAAACACAAAGGGGCCTGTATTGTAGACCAAAAGTCTTCTACCACACTGCTTAGAGTTTCAACAACATGAATAACGTATTTCTAGTCTACAATCTTAGATGTTACTACTAATATGAAAACAAGACAAAATATGACTTCTTGCTCATTTTAAGACAATAATTGTAACATTCATTACAGACATCAATTGTTGTACAACATCATGGCTATGCTGTTGGCATCAACTTTTACACTGGATTATCGCTGTTATGGGCCTTTAATCATCTGTCTGACTTTGTTGTTCACACAGGAGAGAGACGTGACTATCGTGGATCCTCTGGGGAGCCTCAACAACCTCATGATGCTGAGGAGACAGAGAAGAGTCTCTCCACATTAGAACACCTCAATAAACACCCGCAGAGACCCACAGGGAAGAGAACTCACTGCTGCTCTGACTGTGGGAAGAGATTCACATCATCAGGTATTAAAATTCATCAGAGAACACACACAGGAGAGAAATCTTATAGCTGTGATCAATGTGGGAAGAGTTTTGCTCAATCTGGCCAGCTGACCCGACACCAGAGAACACACACAGGAGAGAAACCTTATAGCTGTAATCAATGTGGGAAGAGTTTTAATTTATCTGGCAATCTGACTCAACACCAAAGAACACACACAGGAGATAAACCTTATAGCTGTGATCAATGTGGGAAGAGTTTTGTTTATGCTTGCCATCTGACTCAACACCAGAGAATACACACAGGAGAGAAATCTTATAGCTGTGGTCAATGTGGGAGGAGTTTTAGTCGATCTGGAGAACTGACAGTGCACAAGAGAATACACACAGGAGAGAAACCTTATAGCTGTGATCAATGTGGGAAGAGTTTTGTTCAATCTGGCCAGCTGACCCGACACCAGAGAACACACACAGGAGAGAAACCTTATAGCTGTAATCAATGTGGGAAGAGTTTTGCTAGATCTGGCTATCTGACTTTACACCAGAGAACACACACAGGAGAGAAACGTTATAGCTGTAATCAATGTGGGAAGAGTTTTACTAGATCTGGCTATCTGACTTTACACCAGAGAATACACACATAAGATAAATCCTTACAGCTGTGCTCAATGTGGGAAGAGTTTTACTGAGTCTAGCACTGACTAATCACCATAGAACACACACAGGAGAGAAATCTTATAGCTGTGACCAGAGTTAATCTGCTAAAATATCAGAAAATACATACATGGAGTTGTTTCATGATATCAATGAATTAATGTCACAATGTAGAATGTTTTAACATTGTATTAGTCTCAATGTAGAAGCCTTCAGCGAGATGCAGTGCCTTAGACCGCTGCGCCGCTCGTGTGATAAAGGTGTGGGATTCTGGGTAATCCACAGCAGATTTATGGAGAACTTGAAAATTGAGTGGTCCTGGGATAGAAATGTATAAAATTGACATTACATCATTAAATCCACGTTTTAAATCATACATTAGCAATTTATGTTTTAGTAACTACTGTTGTTGGTTTGGCGTCAAGTCAGCCTCTTTGTATGTTATTTGCCAAATCTCTGTTTTCCATGTGGGTTTTATGCTAAAGATCCCTCTTTCAAGTTGGTATCTAACTGGAAAATGCATCTTCTTTAGGAGTGCTATTTGTACCCTGTTCACTACTGATCGTTCATCCACACTGTGGGGGCGGCAGGGTAGCCTAGTGGTTAGAGCATTGGACTAGTAACCGAAAGGTTGCAAGTTCAAATCTCCGAGCTGACAAGGGTCATTTATGACAAAAGTATAAAGTATATGTTTTACAAACTCATGAACACCAGCGAGTTTATCAGCCCGGTTTTGTTAGTTTAGGTGTATTATACTTCTTCGCCACCTGAGGGGGACATTGAGTAATTTTCCATGTCAATTTGATATATTTTGATACTAAAATGGATGACGCGATATTCTGATGTTGTGAATATGAGACACATGGAAACAATTGATTCATTTATAATAGTAAATGAGGAATTAGTAGGAATTGTTAAATCCACTATACGATCACAATGACTTTGATAGACATTTCAACTGTTTTTTTTGTTAGTATATTACAGGGCAGATTAATGTAGAATTGCTGTGGGAGTGGTATTTATATCCCGTCACTACTGATCATTCATCCATACTGTGTGTGTCCCATCATTGCAGCTTTGGAAATAAATGAACTATCCATTCATTGCTCCTTCCTGTGTTGACTCACTGACTTGAGGGATCAGGATGGTCACACTAGCTCGATAGGTTGATATCGAGCTCAAGCTCCATCTCATGCTTTTCATGAACTGTGTGGTTGTGTTATCTAGTGGGAACCCGTTAGCAGGGCTCTGGTGCCTCAAATGAACTGTGTGGTTGTGTTATCTAGTGGGAACCCGATAGCAGGGCTCTGGTGCCTCATATGAACTGTGTGGTTGTGTTATCTAGTGGGAACCCGATAGCAGGGTAGGCTCTGGTGCCTCATATGAACTGTGTGGTTGTGTTATCTAGTGGGAACCCGATAGCAGGGCTCTGGTGCCTCATATGAACTGTGTGGTTGTGTTATTTAGTGGGAACCCGATAGCAGGGCTCTGGTGCCTCATATGAACTGTGTGGTTGTGTTATCTAGTGGGAACCCGTTAGCGGGGCTCTGGTGCCTCATATGAACTGTGTGGTTGTGTTATCTAGTGGGAACCCGATAGCAGGGCTCTGGTGCCTCATATGAACTGTGTGGTTGTGTTATCTAGTGGGAACCCGTTAGCAGGGCTCTGGTGCCTCATATGAACTGTGTGGTTGTGTTATCTAGTGGGAACCCGATAGCAGGGCTCTGGTGCCTCATATGAACTGTGTGGTTGTGTTATCTAGTGGGAACCCGATAGCAGGGCTCTGGTGCCTCATATGAACTGTGTGGTTGTGTTATCTAGTGGGAACCCGATAGCAGGGCTCTGGTGCCTCATATGAACTGTGTGGTTGTGTTATCTAGTGGGAACCCGATAGCAGGGCTCTGGTGCCTCATATGAACTGTGTGGTTGTGTTATCTAGTGGGAACCCGATAGCAGGGCTCTGGTGCCTTCTTGCCGTGGGATCAAAACAACAGAGGAAATCAACCTGCTTGCTCCTTTTTGTTTTGTCAACTTTTCGGTAGGGATGTTACGTTACGTTTGATACCGGAGCTACGAGGCACGCGTCCAAATCGCTAAACAGTAAACTTCAAAGCAGTGTGCCGATGCCTGTATCACTTTATCAGCAGCACGTCATCAATGACGTCTGAATATTATTATTACTTCACACCATCATAGGTAATAGGCTGGTCTTCCATATGACATCACTCCTGACTTTATCATTCTAATGAATTCTGATTGGTTTTATGTAACAACTCCAAAAATAGAACAGTGAGGTGTAACTTTGAATTGGGACTTTAAAAAGAAATGTTGATCTTTTATAAACAATACAAAACATACAAATGACGACATCACACCTGTCCAGACCCACTAGAACACACCTCCATCTCCATTAACTACATCACACCTGCCCAGACCCACTAGAACACACCTCCATCTCCATTAACTACATCACACCTGCCCAGACCCATCAGAACACACCTCCATCTCCATTAACTACATCACACCTGCCCAGACCCACTAGAACACACCTCCATCTCCATTAACTACATCACACCTGCCCCGACCCACTAGAACACACCTCCATCTCCATTAACTACATCACACCTGCCCAGACCCACTAGAACACACCTCCATCTCCATTAACTACATCACACCTGCCCAGACCCACTAGAACACACCTCCATCTCCATTAACTACATCACACCTGCCCAGACCCACTAGAACACACCTCCATCTCCATTAACTACATCACACCTGCCCAGACCCACTAGAACACACCTCCATCTCCATTAACTACATCACACCTGCCAAGACCCACTAGAACACACCTCCATCTCCATTAACTACATCACACCTGCCCCGACCCACTAGAACACACCTCCATCTCCATTAACTACATCACACCTGCCCAGACCCACTAGAACACACCTCCATCTCCATTAACTACATCACACCTGCCCTGACCCACTAGAACACACCTCCATCTCCATTAACTACATCACAACTGCCCTGACCCACTAGAACACACCTCCATCTCCATTAACTACATCACACCTGCCCAGACCCACTAGAACACACCCCCATCTCCATTAACTACATCACAACTGCCCAGACCCACTAGAACACACCTCCTTCCCCATTAACTACATCACACTTGCCCAGACCCACTAGAACACACCTCCATCTCCATTAACTACATCACACCTGCCCAGACCCACTAGAACACACCTCCATCTCCATTAACTACATCACACCTGCCCAGACCCACTAGAACACACCTCCATCTCCATTAACTACATCACACCTGCCCAGACCCACTAGAACACACCCCAGTGGCAATTTTAGCATGTCAATCTTGGTGGGGTCTCCTCAATATTGTTTTAGATGCATGCCTGCAAGACACAACACAACAGTAAGATGTTGGCATGATCAGTTCAATCAAAGCTACCGTAACGTGATTTTACGTAATTTTATCTGTGGCCAATGACCTTGAGCCTTCTTGGAAGGCCACTTGTAATATTAACTCTATGGCAGGATGCAAAGCGCTGACATTTTGGATGTCTACCTTTACTAAGGACATAAACTTCACCACGACGTAGTGTCCCCATGAGTGACAGAACACTGAGCCAATTACAGCGCAATGCTCCTGTTTTTTGCTGGCTCGCCCCACCGCCACAGAAAGCACTGAGCTAAGCTGAAACACCTGCAATTTGGAGCTGCCTTACTCAAGAAAACAAAAATATGCCATGTGTGTATGCAAATGTATTAACTCAATGATATATATATATATATTTTGACATTGTTTGCAACTGATGTGCAACACTTATTAATGCCAAAATAACATGCAAAACAGGCAAGCCCCCCCACATGTTTATATATATTTGATTTCTTGGGGGCAAAAATTCTGGGGCTCTGCCCTGAATGACAGGTCGCCACTGACACACCCCCATCTCCAGCTCCTGCATCACTCTCCGCCACATGGCCTCAAACTGCACCATTTTATTTCTCTCCATCGCCCAGAACTTTACATTTTTAGATAATAAAGAATTTGACCTTTCCGTTGAGTTTACAGTGGAAGATTGGTTGATTTCCAGTTTTTAATATTTAAGATGATTGATGAGAAAAGTATCATCCAACCAACGGGTATCTCAACACACCCTCATATTCCATGTCTTGAAATATGTAGACAGACGGATTAAACACAGTGTCTCCTGACCCCTCCTGTCTCAGCCTCCAGTATTTATGCTGCAGTAGTTTATGTGTCGGGGGGGTAGGGTCCGTTTGTTATATCTGGAGTACTTCTCCTGTCCTATTCGGTGTCCTGTGTGAATCTAAGTGTGCATTCTCTAATTCTCTCCTTCTCTCTTTCTTTCTCTCTCTCGGAGGACCTGAGCCCTAGGACCATGCCAGAAGAGGACTGGCCACCCCACATATGCTCTCTCTAATTCTCTCTTTCTTTCTCTCTCTCTGAAGACCTGAGCCCTAGGACCATGCCCCAGGACTACCTGACATGATGACTCCTTGCTGTCCCCAGTCCACCTGACCGTGCTGCTGCTCCAGTTTCAACTGTTCTGCCTTATTATTATTCGACCATGCTGGTCATTTATGATAATTTGAACATCTTGGCCATGTTCTGTTATAATCTCCACCCGGCACAGCCAGAAGAGGACTGGCCACCCCACATAGCCTGGCTCCTCTCTAGGTTTCTTCCTAGGTTTTGGCCTTTCTAGGGAGTTTTTCCTAGCCACCGTGCTTCTACACCTGCATTGCTTGCTGTTTGGGGTTTTAGGCTGGGTTTCTGTACAGCACTTTGAGATATCAGCTGATGTACGAAGGGCTATATAAATACATTTGATTTGATTTATGATTTATTTCTGACAGTCAACTTTCTAACTCCACCCATATCTTTATGACGTCATAACATTCCCATAACATTCCCAGAAGGATTACTGAGTTATTGGTAGTTTTACACTTCAGACATGACTGCCGTTGTCCTATTCTCCCTGTGCACCTGCCAATGTAAATCCATTAAGTGAGACAAGTTACCAGACAGGACGTATTGCTAATGCTCTTCCCATTGATAACCTGAATGACAATTAACTTGTGGGTGGTGGTGGTGATGACGGCCTATTAGATGATGTCGTCCATCGGGATTCCCCCCAAGAAAGAAGACGCTCTGGATTGATCACTGGGGTCAGATGTGAAGGAGGTTGATCATCAGGAGTCAGATGTGAAGGAGGAGGTTGATCATCAGGAGTTTATGTCCTATCGTTTTGTTGGACAAGTTTGCTTACCACCAAAAGAAAACAACTTCCATTTCACATAATAATCAACTACAATGCTTCACCTTCTACAGTATAAACATGGTGTAGATTGGCTGTCAACAATTAAAAACAAGAAAAATACAAATATTTTTCCCCACAAGCTTCTAGAACTCCCGTCTTCCTAAAAACACACTAGCTTCTAGAACTCTCGTCTTCCTAAAACCCACTAGCTTCTAGAACTCTCGTCTTCTAAAATTCACTAGCTTCTAGAACTCTCGTCTTCTAAAACTCACTAGCTTCTAGAACTCTCGTCTTTCTAAAACTCACTAGCTTCTAGAACTCTCATCTTCCTAAAACCCACTAGCTTCTAGAACTCTCATCTTCCTAAAACTCACTACCTTCTAGAACTCTTGTCCCCTTAGAACGAGTCCAAACAAAACTCATCTCCAATACAGAAAAACGTGTCAAAATAAATTGTGATCCATGGAAAAGCACTGGCTAAACGCAAAACACAAATATTTTTGACTGCCCACCCTTGAAACAATCAGCAACCAAGTTGTCCTTACCACCGACATGTCTGAGTTCAAGAGGAAACTCCTGTAATATCCGTAGTAACTTTCTACCTCACTGCAGAGCTTCTCTCTCTCTTCTCAGGGTTCACTCGATAGGCATGTTGTAGGATCGGGGCCCAGTCTCTAGTACATTTGGGTTGGCACATCTGAGAATGATCCCTGATATTATAAAAGCAGGGCAACAATGTCAATATAATTGTACCCAAAAATTGTCAGTTGGTTGCATAAATAATTCTTAATACTAAATGTTACATTAATTATAAATATGAAAACCAAATGTACACCCCTTTGTTAATATGTAATAATTAACATAATGGTGAGGCATGGAATAATAAAACATGTATCTTTTGTCAGGCTGAATGTTTGAAATATGAGGTGATTTGAGTCATGCTTCTTCAGTAGTGGAATAAAGACAATTAGCACTTGAGTGTTGTCAAGAAATGCTGGAGTGATGTAGGATTGTTAATAAAATTGATTATAGACCAATGTATTATACTGCGACCATGTGTATAGGCTGCAAGTACCTTGAAATTAAGTTGTTTTAAAGTTGTTGAAAAAAACAACCCAAAACAACATTTTTAACTTTCCCATTCAACTACAACCGAACGCATATTGGACGTTGGGCATAGCCTTCTTTTCAATGTCTTTCCAATTACATTTTTCCCCCCCAAGTTTCCAAATCAATAACTGTCACAAGAATGTCTAGTTCCAATGATATGAACTCAAAACTCACGATCTACTTTGACCAATTCCCCAGTCAGACTGCTGGGGGTTGTAAGGCCCCTTCATAGAAGAATTGGACAAAGTCCCAGAATTTCTGCAAAAGGTAAGTTCTTTATTCAGAGAGCTCCGAAAATCATACAAGCACATAGCCTTTTATACCTCACATTTGGTCATATAAATACCCCTACTCTTCTCAAACACTGTCAATGCTGTTTTACAAGTCTTCTCCAACACATACATTGCTTATCATATCCTGAAACATGTTACATAATCTACTGCAAGCCTAACGGTTTCCCTCAGCCCTGGGTGGGGAGACCTCCTTCCTGTTATCAGTTTTACAGTGGTCACAAGTTGTCTGTCACAAGCTGTCTGTTAACAGTTCCTCTTTTCCTTGAATGTCTCACTTGAATTGCTAAATAGTAAAGTCTTCATTTAACACACAATAGAGAATTACAGTCTATTAATTCTAATTCTTTACACAGTTATACGTTCCAGGGTGGAATCCTTTAGTCATTACCTTAAACATATACATTCCATTATCAATAACCAATATGCAGAAACTGTTTGTGATATATTGAAAGCCTAAACATAAAATGTGCTATATACACAAACATCTGCCACAATAATCATATTACTTGAATTTTTCTTAAACAAGCACCTGAAATAAACTGCACAAGCACCAGAAACGCTGTTGTTTTGACAAGTAGCAATAAATCAATGATATCGATTAGGGGGGAGGTCAGATTGTACGTGCTGTTGAAACGAACACAACTAAAAAAACAAATGGAAGAGATATATTTCACCTCACTGGTTAGAGGACAACCTGCAGAAGACAGTCAGCTACATGTTGGAGTGATGCATTTAAATGTAGGGGTCGCTAAACAAAGGAACACAACACTTATTTGTCATCACTCATCGATATCATGTTGAAATCAATTGTGCCGAGAGGAGGGAGATGAGGTTGTCCGTCCTGTTAAAACTAACAGCTCAAAAACCACACGGAATCTGGGAATAATGTGTACATCCCTGGTTAGAGGAAAATGTGTAGAAAACAGCTCGCCACATTGTTGCATTTTGACTCAAGTGGGTCACCAATGTGGTAAGTGTAACGACTCCTTTTGTTAGTCACTTTTCGTTAAATCTCATAAGTAGTACTCTTCCATTTCAGAGCCTGGATTTTTCCCCTGAGGCTAATATCCACATCATGCTGAAATCAATAGAACAGGGGGCAAACGTTTAGGGTTCTACATTGTGACATCATTAAAATAATCCTACTATAATGTTAAAACATTCTACATTGTGACATCATTAGAACACTCCTACTACCATGTTAAAACATTCTACATTGTGACATCATTAGAACACTCCTACTACCATGTTAAAACATTCTACATTGTGACATCATTAGAACACTCCTACTACAATGTTAAAACATTCTACATTGTGACATTATTTCATTGATATCATGAAACAAATCCTTCATGTATGTATTTTCTGATGTTTGATCAGAGATCTTTTTTCAGAGATTCTCTGGTCACATTGATCACAGCTATGACGTTTCTCTCCTGTGTGTGTTCTCTGGTGTATCTTCAGAGGGCTAGATTGAACAAAACTCTTCCCACATTGATCACAGCTATAAGGTTTCTCTCCTGTGTTTTCTCAGATGAATCTTCAGTTCCCCAGATTGAACAAAATTCTTCCCACATACAGTACAGCTATAAGATTTCTCTCCTGTGTGTCTTCTCTGGTGTGTCTTCAGAAGGCTAGACGTAAAAAAAAACTTCCCACATTGAGTACAGCTATAGGATTTCTCTCCTGTGTGTGTTCTCTGGTGTGATATCAGGCCATATGGCTGAGTGAAACTCTTCCCACATTCATCACAGCTATATGGTTTAAATGATTTCTCTCCTGTGTGTGTTCTCTGGTGTGATATCAGGCTGGTTGAATGAGCAAAACTCCTCCCACATTCATCACAGCTATATGGTTTCTCGCCTGTGTGTATTCTCTGGTGTGATATCAGGTTGCTTAGCTGAATAAAACTCTTCCCACATTGATCACAGCTATAAGGTTTCTCTCCTGTGTGTGTTCTTTGGTGTACAATAAGATGGCTAGATGTATCAACACGCTTCCCACATTGAGTACAGCAATAAGGTTTCTCTACTGTGTGGATTCTCTGATGAATTTTAATGCCTGCTGATGAGGTGGATCTCTTCCCATAGTCAGAGCGGTGAATTATCTTCCCTGTGGGTCTCTGCTGGTGTTTCTTGAGGAGTTCTGATCTGGAGACTCTTCTCTGCCTCTTCAGCATCATGAGGTTGTTGAGGCTCCCCAGAGGGAGCCTCTCCTGTGTGAACAACAAAGTCAGACAGATGATTAAAGGCCCACAACAGCGGAAATCCACTGTAAAAGGTGAGGCCAACAGCGTAGCCATGATGTTGTACAACAATTGACGTATGTAATGAATGTAATGATTATTTGACAATTGTCTTAAAATGAGCAAGAATAGTCATATTTTCTCTTGTTTTCACATTAGTAGTAACATCTAAGATTGTAGACTAGAAATAAGTAAATCATGTTGTTGAAACTCTAAGCAGTGTGCCAGACGACTTTTGGTCTCCAATATAGGCCCCTTTCTGTGTTTAATAAAATTGTATGTACTATATCTTCCTAGAGCAAAAATGGTGAGCAAAGATTTTAGTTTTTCACAATGTATTCTGAATGGGGGAAACTCAGGGGAGTAACCTCCATTTCCAGGTTGCTAATGAGAGCATTTCACACTACTTTGGATTAGAGGTCGACCGATTATGATTTTTCAACGCCAATACCGATTATTGGAGGACCAAAAAAGCCGATACCGATTTTTAAAATATATTTTTTTAATGTATTTGTAATAATGACAATTACAACAATACTGAATGAACACTTATTTTAACTTAATATAATACATCAATCAAATCATTAAAGTTATCTAGCATTAAAGTTATCTTATAAAAACAATCAATCAACCATAATCACTAGTTAACCACACATGGTTGATGATATTACTAGATATTATCTAGCATGTCCTGCGTTGCATATAATCTGACTGAGCATACAATCATGCGAGTATCTAAGTATCTGACTGAGCGGTGGTAGGCAGAAGCAGGCGCGGGGGGAGGAGATGACTGTTACATCGAAAGAGGAGGAACCTGGATATCTGGGCCCGGTTTCCCAAACGCATCTTAAGACATCCAATGGTTCAAACGAAGAATTTAGCCATAAGATGGTTTTTAGAAACCGTTCCCTGATTAACACTAGTAAGTACTGTCTTAACAACAGAGGCACAAACTCTGCAGTTGAACTGATGTTTGGTGTTAAGGCGGAAATCTGCAATTGCTACATCCATATTGTGACTTTTAAATTATTTATTTACAGCCATTGATTCTTGAAGAATATAACACATGCCTCATGAGCGGAGTTCAACTGTTGTACCCCATCAGAACCCCAAATAATATTTTTTTTACTATAATGTTTAGAAACAATGTAAATCAACATTGTATAGCAGCTAAGAACAAATTCTTATTTTCATTAACACTTGCCTGTTCAGGGGCAGATTTGTACCATGTCAGCTCGGGGATGTGAACTTGCAACCGGTTACTAGTCCAACACTCTAACCACTAGGCTACCCTGCTGCCTCAACATGATTAAAACTATAATGTTGATATCATGGATGGTCAGTCCTTGCATCCATAGGTCTGTCTGTAGTTACATTTATCCAAACCCATAATCATTTTATTACCAAAATAGTGGTGGAATGACAGATTTGTTATTGTTTGAACTGCAGGTTGCTGGGTTGTGTGGGGTTTTTAAACAGCAACAAAATGGCTGCCCAGAGACTTGGTTAACAGCTGAGGGATGGGGGAAGGAGAAGTGTAACCACTCTCAAATTCATAGAGAACGATATTGTAGAAACCTTAACCCAACACCTAGCTGCCTCGTCAAGAAGTTCAGACATCTTGGCGTAACAGTTATAAGGTGTTGACTTGACAGTCGCTGGACCCAGGTTTGAGTTCAGCTCAGGGCCTCCCCCTGAATTCACTACACTATGAATACAAGGACTGGCCATCCATGATGTCATAATGATCATTTAACCAGTTTTCTAGGCTATACAGTATATTCTAGAATTAATCCATGATGTCATAATGATAGTTGCTGACTTTTGCCTAATACCTGCAGCAAATGCCTCTACCCCGTCTTCTGGCTGGGTAGAGTACTTTAGGATTTTAGTTACTGCGGTGCCTAACCCTTCTATTTCTGCGTAATGGCTCTTCGCGTGAGTTGGGTTTGTTCCTTCGTTCACGTTGTCACTCCCTAATTTTCCGGTCTAGTATGAGGTCTTGGATAGATATACTCCTATTTAAATATTCTGAGTGTTATGGATTCCTCCTATATTTCCTTACCTTCAAGTCTCTTTTACCTCTGTATATATCAATACCTAATAACTTATTCTATTGGTTATTATGCTCGTCAGCTAGTAGTCACTTGGAAACTAGTATTGGTATATATTTTGACACAAAATTCATATTTTTTACTTTTTATTTTACCTTTATTTAACTAGGCAAGTCAGTTAGGAACAAATTCTTATATTCAATGACGGCCTAGTGGGTTAACTGCCTGTTCAGGGGCAGAACGACAGATTTGTTCCTTGTCAGCTCGGGGATTCGAACTTGCCTTTCAGGTTACTAGTCCAACGCTCTAACCACAAGGCTACCCTGCCGCCCCAAATAATCTTTAGTGCAATCACTTTAACCTATAACCAGGGTCACTTTCTGTTCAGTGAGAGTGTTAAAGGCGTTTGCTCTCCAGATCTGGCCTAGTTGTCAAAGTTTCAAGCTTTTATTAAGTCACTCTGTTTTTTGTCTTATACACATTATTACAATTCAATGGTTCTACAGTTTCCTAATACATCCATAATGCTCAATCAATCCTTAATGCTTTAAGCTATGCCAGATAATATTGCAAAACTTTAAATGCGTTAACACTTCTAACAATATTGACTAAATAGCTAAAATAGTTAAATTACCTTAAATGCTCCGCCCCCTGGTCACTTTCCTGTAATTGGTATTCTCACAGCACTAACACTAGATTCTGAATTCCAATATCTCTATACACTTCCAACTCTGTGTATGGACTCAATATATTGTAACCGGTACTTGGCTGTGTCCTTGTATTGCTAATCACATCTGTACCTGATGTCTCACTGTGTGACTGCCGCTTTGTCTGTGATCAAGAGGTGTCTAGACCCCTGTGTTTCGTAGACTCAGTTTCGGGTTCACAAAGTTCAACCAAGTAGCTTCAGATAGTGATCCAATAAGTACTTAGGCATAATTATCCGGTTCTCAAATATTGTTCTAGTCTATCAAAAAGCATATATCCTAATACTATTCACTTCCAAATCTATGCATAGACTCAATATATTGTAACTGGTACTTGGCTGTGTCCTTGTATTGCTAATCACATCTGTACTTGATGTCTCACTGTTTGACTGCCGCTTTGTCTGTGATCAAGAGGTGTCAAGACCCCTGTGTTTCAAATATTGTTCTAGTCTAACAAAAAGCGTATAGTTTAATAGTAAATTTACCTATGATGATTCTCCATATGAAGTCTGTCTCATATGTCAGTGAGGATCATGCCTCTCTTATGATCTCTGTTCTCTTTATATACCTTTTTACAGGGGAAGTTCGCAGGTTTCTGGAGCTGTGGCTAAACCACACTTTCACACTGACACTGCCCTGCTGCTTGCACCGGCCGCTTACTCGGGGACTGTAGATTGCTTACACTGAGTGCTTACTCGGGGACTGTAGATTGCTTACACTGAGTGCTTACACTGGGACGGTAGATTGCTTATTACGTCATCTTAGACCTGTGTCTAAATGGAAGCTTCTTATTCTAAATCTAGGTCATGCACTACTAACTCCCATTCTGCTGCTTCCGTGTTACTGTTGGCTGATTCTACTTAATGATACCAGCTGGTTGTTTCTACCACTTGAGGCGGCGTAGGTGGCATGTCAAGCGTCAGCTGGGAGAAGTCTATGATAGGTATCTCCTCTGCTTCCCCCTGTTGTCCAGTTTCTGCAGGTGTGGTCCATGGTTCCATGAGGTCCCGTGAATGCCTTGTGTTGCTGTACCCATTGCTTGATGGAGTGGGCAGATTCTTTTCATCTCTTGTCACACCAGATATACGACATCCATAACTAGTGGTTTCCTCATTAGCATGGAGGAGTTTATGCAATGAAATTGCCCTCGTGCCGCAATTTTAGAAAACACAAAGGGGCCTGTATTGTAGACCAAAAGTCTTCTACCACACTGCTTAGAGTTTCAACAACATGAATAACTTATTTCTAATCTACAATCTTAGATGTTACTACTAATGTGAAAACAAGACAAAATATGACTTCTTGCTCATTTTAAGACAATAATTTTAACATTCATTACAGACATCAATTGTTGTACAACATCATGGCTATGCTGTTTTGCATCAACTTTTACACTGGTTTACCGCTGTTGTGGGCCTTTAATCAACTGTCTGACTTTGTTGTTCACACAGGAGAGAGACGTGACTATCGTGGATCCTCTGGGGAGCCTCAACAACCTCATGATGCTGAGGAGACAGAGAAGAATCTCTCCAGATCAGAACACCTCAATAAACACCCGCAGAGACCCACGGGGAAGAAATCTCACTGCTGCTCTGACTGTGGGAAGAGATTCACATCATCAGGCATTAAAATTCATCAGAGAACACACACAGGAGAGAAACCTTGTAGCTGTGATCAATGTGGGAAGAGATTTGCTACATCTGGCAACCTGACTCAACACCAGAGAAAACACACAGGAGAGAAACCTTATAGCTGTGATCAATGTGGGAGGAGATTTGCTACATCTGGCAACCTGACTCGACACCAGAGAACACACACAGGAGAGAAACCTTATATCTGTGGTAAATGTGGGAGGAGATTTAGTCGATCTGGAGATCTGACAGTGCACAAGAGAACACACACAGGAGAGAAACCTTATAGCTGTGGTCAATGTGGGAATAGATTTGCTTCATCTGGCTCTCTGACTCTACACCAGAGAACACACACAGGAGAGAAACCTTATAGCTGTGGTCAATGTGGGAAGAGATTTGCTTCATCTGGCTCTCTGACTCTACACCAGAGAACACACACAGGAGAGAAACCTTATAGCTGTGGTCAATGTGGGAGGAGTTTTAGTCGATCTGGAGATCTGACAGTGCACAAGAGAACACACACAGGAGAGAAATCTTATAGCTGTGGTCAATGTGGAAAAGGTTTTAGTCAATCTGGCTCTCTGGCTCAACACCAGAGAACACACAGGATTGAAATCTCATAGCTGTGACCAGAGATAATCTGATAAATGATCTCTGATCAAATATTAGAAAATACATACATGAAGTAGTTGTTTCATGATTTCAATGAATTAATGTCACATCGTAGAATTTTTTAACATTGTAGTAGGCGTATTGTAATGATTTCACAATGTAGAAGCCTAAACGTGTGCCCACTTATGAATTGATATCAACATGTTATGGATATTAGCCTAAAGGGGAAAAATCCAGGCTCTGAAATGGAAGAGTACTATTTATGTTATTTAACAAAAATTGACAAACAAAAAAAGAGTTTGGATCAAATCAAATTTATTTATAAAGCCCTTCTTATATCAGCAGATATCTCAAAGTGCTGTACAGAAACCCAGCCTAAAACCCCAAACAGCAAGCAATGCAGGTGTAGAAGCACGGTGGCTAGTAAAAACTCCCTAGAAAGGCCAAAATCTAGGAAAAACCCTAGAGAGGAACCAGGCTATGAGGGGTGGCCAGCCCTCTTCTGGCTGTGCCGGGTGGAGATTATAACAGAACATGGCCAAGATGTTCAAATGTTCATAAATGACCAGCATGGTCAAATAATAATAATCACAGTAGTTGTCGAGGGTGCAACAGATCAACACCTCAGGAGTAAATGTCAGTTGGCTTTTCATAGCCGATCATTAAGAGTATCTCTTCTGTTCCTGTTGTCTCTAGAGAGTTGAAAACAGCAGGTTTGGGATAGGTAGCACATCCGGTGAACGGGTCAGGGTTCCATAGCCGCAGGGAGAACAGTTGAAACTGGAGCAGCAGCACGGCCAGGTGGACTGGGGACAGCAAGGAGTCATCATGCCAGGTTGTCCTGAGGCCTGGTCCTATCTCGTTAGCATGTAGCATGACGCACTGATTGGTGTCACCTCGTTAGTCAGTATGTGTTACACCTGTGCTGGCTTGTCCATCTCGTTAGTGGGAAGGTGTTTCACCTGAGCTGGTCCAGGTTCTATTTAAGAGTGTCTGGCCCAGTGCTCCAGTTGTCTTGATAGATGTGGAGAGTCAACACCTTTAGTTGCTCCACCTTTTTGGTTAAAATATGTTTTCATTCCAAGTTGAAGCTTCTTTCTGAAGAGAGCTTATTTTTTAAAATGAATCAATACAAGCAAACAAGATCGGTTCCGGGGATTGGTATGGCAAATACCTTACGATTTGCCTGGACTGAAAATGAGATGGAGCCGTGGAGTAGAGAGACCTTTGGAAGGACTATTTTGATGGGATGCCTCAGGATAGAGGTGAAGGAAGTGCTCTGCCTTCAAGGGAACCCGAATGAGAAGGCTTTCGATGTGACGTTTCACAAAGAAGAAAAACACGACGAAGTAATGAAGATGGCAAAGGAAGCGGAGAAAACGGGACCCCTGTGCCATTATGCGGTGACCAGCCTGGCGAAGAACAACTTCAGGGTGGTCACCGTAACCATGTACAATCCGCACGTGAAAGATGAAGAGGTGAGGGCCTTTCTGGGGAGGTACATGGACAATGTCTCCTCAGCGAGGTACCTCAGGGACTCCCTGGGTTTCTGGAACGGGAGAAGAGGGTTCCAGGCGTTACTCAGGGAGTCCCCGAAGAGTGTGGATGGCTACCTCCATCCTCCGGCGATGTTCTCCCTGGGGGCTGACAGGGGAACACTCTACTATGCACGTCAGCCCCCGTTCTGCAGGCGTTGTATGGCCTACGGCCATATCCTGGCCTCGTGCAGCGCCAAGAAATGTCGTTTTTGTGGGTCGGAAGAGCACGAGGCCAAGGAGTGTGACGAGCCCAAGGCTTGCCACGGGTGTGGCTCAAGAGCACACCTGTGGCGTGATTGCCCGGCTCGTCACAGGTCATACGCGTCTGCAGCTGGGGGGGGAGCGGGGGATGGGGGGAGGAAAGAGAGGACGCATGCGGATTGTACGGATGGCACAGGGGAGTGGACGGAGAAGGACGAAGAAGGGAAGAAGGAAGAGGCGAAAAGAAAGAGGAGAGAAGATGGAAAGAAGGAAAAAGAAGGAGAGATTAAAAAGAAGGTGGAAGAACGTGGAGGAGCAGAGAAGAAGGAGAAGGGGACAGTGGGACGAGAAGGAGTGGAAGGAGTGGAAGAGGGAAGGGGGACAGTGACGGAGAAGGAGGGAGGAGTGGATGTGGGAGGGGAGGGGGTGGGAGGGGGGGAGATGGGGGGAAGGAGTGGGGGGACAGCCTGCCAGGCTTCCTCGAGGTCGAAATGAGGGATTTGGTGGAGGGGTTAGTGGGGATGGGACGTTGTGTCTCCCCGCTACCTCCTTCACCAAAGAAGAAAGGGATAAAGAGGGGGAGCTTGGCAGGAAGTGAGAGGGAGGGGGGTGTGGAGGGGGAGGGGGGGGTTAAGAGAGTGGCGGGGGGGGGAGGGGAGGGTAATTTGTCCTCCCGGTTTGCCTCAGCCCCTTGCATTTTAGTGGATGACTCCAGTGAGGGGTCGGTGGGTTGTTTGCTAGAGGGATCCCAACTCCTGTTTGGGGAGATGGGGTCCCCTATATGCAGCCCCGAGGCAAACAGGGAGGGGGGGATGGTGGGTGGGGAGGGAGGACCCAACACACTGCCTGGATCATGGGTTGGGATGGAGGACGGGGGGGCGTCAGGAGAGGAGAGGACGTCCCCGCCGGTGGAGATGGACCAGGGGAGCATCGGGTGAGTCTCCTGGTTTTTCTTTGGGTTTTGGGTTTTTTATTTGTTGTAAATATTTAAATGAATAGTTCTGTTTCTTTTTTTAGTCTAAATGTTAGGGGCTTAAGGGATAATGTTAAAAGGAGGGCGGTTTTTTGTTATTTAGAGGGTGTGGGGTTTGATTTCTGTTTTTTACAGGAGGCTCACCTGAGGGATGGTGGGGATGTGTGTAGATTTAAGAGGGAGTGGGATAAGGGGGAATCTTTTTGGGGCATAGGAGGGGTGCACTCAACAGGAGTAGGGATTTTGTGTGGGCATAGAGAGGTTAAAATAGAGAACACTTTTGTAATAATGCAGGGTAGAGTTTTGGGGATAGATGTTAAGTTTAGAGAAGCTAGATATAGGTTAATTGGGGTGTATGGGCCACAGGTGGCGGCAGACAGGAGGGAGATGGTGGACTGTCTGGCGCCCCTGTGTGTTACAAACAGGCACTTGGTGATAGGAGGAGACTTTAATATAGATTTAGGGTTAGGCGGTGATAGCAGTGCAGGTGCCATCTCTGGGCTAATGGCTTGCCATGGTCTGGTTGATGGTGGCCTGCACACTACTCCGGCAATGGTCGGTCCTACATGGCGCAACTCCAGGGGGGTTGCGCGGAGGCTCGACTACATTTTTGTATCCAGGTCTTTGGGTCAGTTGTCTGGGCGGCTGTTGCCTGTTTTCTTCACGGATCACGACGGGGTGTTCCTGCAGGTGGGGTCGCCAGTCTGCCTCTTCGGTAGGGGGTACTGGAAGTTAGATCGGGATATACTGGAGGAGCAGGCTTTCGTTGATGCATTTTTTTGTTTCTTTCGGAGGCTTGACGGCCTCCGGTCCATGTGCGAGGGGGTGTTAGAGTGGTGGGATTTAGTCAAGGGGAGGATAAGGGTTTTTATAATAGGATATTGTAGAAGGAAAAAAAGGGAGGAAAGGAGGGAGGTGGATCGTATCCAAAGGTTAATTGAACTTGAGTACGAGGCAGGCAACCTCGGCGGGTCGATTGACTGGGAGAGATTCGCAGCCCTAAAGGCGCAGCTCAGGGAGCTGCAGGAGCAGAAGGCTCGAGCTTTCCTGGAGCGTGCGCATAGTGGCTTTCTAGAACATAATGAGACTTGTTCCGCTATGTTCTTTAAGTCGGTTAGGGCCAGACAGAGTAGGAAGGTAATGAAGGGAGTTAGGGAAGAAAATGGTAGTATAGTAAGTAAACCAGAGGAAATGGTCAGGGTGACAACTGATCATTTCCAAGGTTTATTTAAGGAAAGGGAAATAGATGTAGAGCAGGGAAACGTGTTTTTAGAACACTTGTCCCGGCGGTTGCCAGAGGACATTAGAGACGTGATGGAGGCCCAGATCTCACTAGAAGAGGTTGAGAGCGCTCTTAGGAGGATGGGAAAAGGGAAGGTGCCTGGGATGGATGGGCTGCCGGCTGAGTTTTACCTCAAGTTTTGGGGTATACTTGGACCAGTGGTTCTCGAAGTCTTGAAGGCCATCCTTGAGACGGGGGTCCCGGGGGGATCAATGGCTGTTGGTGTGCTGTCACTTCTTTATAAGAAGGGGGAAGCAACTGACCTTGGCAACTGGCGGCCATTGACCATGCTGTGCGTAGATTACAAGATTCTTGCAAAGGTTTTAGCAGACCGGTTGCGCACAGCCCTTCCCTACGTCGTCCACGAGGATCAGACGTGCGGGGTAGAGGGCCGCTCTATAAGATGGAACCTACAGTTGATCAGGGATTCCATCGCTTGGGTTGAAGATAGAGGGCTGCCTTTAATGGTAGCAGCGCTAGATCAGGCGAAAGCTTTTGATCGCGTGAATAGATCCTTTCTATTCAGGGTGTTAGGTAGATTAGGATTTGGGGAGAAGTTTATAGGATGGATCCGTACTTTATATGTCGGAGCGGGGTGTCGAGTTAGTGTAAATAGTCACTTAGGTGACGTTTTTGACCTCTCGTCTGGGGTCAGGCAGGGATGCCCACTCTCGGCTCTCCTCTTCGTTCTGTACATGGAGCCTCTGGGGGCTGCCATTAGGGCAGACACAGGGGTGGAAGGCTTGTTGATCCCTGGAAGCGGTGGGCTGCGTGTTAAGATGACGCAGTACGCCGACGACACTTCCTTGCTGTTGTGCAAGGACTCGTGCCTGACAAGGTCCCTTGCCATCTTTGGGGATTTCACCCGAGCGTCGGGAGCAGTTCTGAACCATGCAAAGTCTTCCGTCAAGTTTTTCGGAAGATGGCGCGGTAGAACGGATGTGCCTGGGGGGTTATCTCTCTGTGAAGGGGCCCTGAGGATTCTCGGGGTTCATTTTGAGACCTCCGGCTCAGCGACGCTAAACTGGAACATGCGTATCGCAGTGGTACAGAGGAAGCTAGCAATGTGGAAGGCTAGGTATTTGTCTTTTATGGGCAAAGTCCTGGTCCTAAAGGTGGATGTGTTGCCGTCTCTTTTGTATGTGGCGTACATCTATCCATTGCCGGCTTGTCTGAGGAGGCCTCTAGTGAGGATTGTGTTTCAGTTTATGTGGAGTGGCAGGTGCGAGTGGGTCGCCAGGGCACGCATGATCTGTCCCATCGGGGAGGGAGGTAGGGGGGTACCACATTTCCCCCTCAAGCTGGACGCCATTTTTGTTTCTTTCTTGTTGACGGAGCTTGCTCGTCCGGTTATACACCCGTCCGGTTACCTCCTGCGGGTGTTCTTCTCGTATAAGGCGAGAAGCGTAATGGTGTGGTCTAACGCGGGTCCTCGGGCGGAACAGCTGCCGTGGCATTTTGGCCATGCGGCCAAGTGGCTGCGTGCGCACCCCGAGGTTGAAGTTGCCCGAGTAGGTTTAGACCACAGGCACCTGTACGAGGAGGTCAGGCAGGCAGGGAGTCCTGCGCCTGTAGCGGGCATCTCGTCAGTGGTCTGGGAGGGAGTGCAGGCGCGGGGCCTGGACAATAGGCTCAAGGACCTGAATTGGTTGGGCCTCCATAAGTGCTTGCCGGTACGTGCCATCTTGTACCGGTATAGTTTGGTGCAATCCCCCACCTGTCCAAGATCCTCTTGTGGCAGGGAGGAGACTGTGCGCCATGCCTTTTGGGACTGTGCCTTTGCTGGACTAGTCTGGGCTAGGGCACGGGTAATGCTAGGTGTGGTTAGGAGTGATTTTGTTTTGACATGGGCTAGGCTAGAGAGAGGCGTAGGGAGAGCAAAGGGAACGGATAGGGACAGGTTTCTGCTCTGGCTTCTCATGAGTCTCTTTAAAAAGGGACTGTGGGAAGCCAGGCAGAATTTAGTCAAGACAGGGAGAGATTGGGGGGTGGAAGGGATAGTGAGAAGGGTGGAAGGTGATTTGAGGGGGAAGATGAAGAGGGAGGAGAGGAAGTGGGGGAAGCATGCGGCACGGGAGAGGTGGAAAGGGGGTTTAGGGCTGGGAGTGTTAGAGTGAGTTTGGTAAGGGGATAGATTAGGGAAGGGGAGATAGGGAAAGGGTTAGGTATTGGTTAGGTATGACGGGGAGGGACGATGCTCCCCTGAGGTTTGTTTTTGTTTGATGTTTTTGTAAATACAATTAATTAAGAATGAATGAGAATTATGATTTTGTAATAGTATGAATGGTATTGATTGTAATAAATTATTTTAACCACCTTTTTGGGTTAAAGATGTTTTCACTTCAGGTTGTAGCTTCTTTCTGAAGAGAGCTTTTTTTCTTCTTCAAAAAAAAAATAAAAAAATAAAAAAATAATGAATATAAACAAGCAAACCTGGTCGGTTCCGGGGATTGGTATAGCAAATACCGTAAGATTTTCATGGACTGAAAAGGAGATGGAACCTTGGGGCAGGGAAACTTTTGGAAGGACCATATTGATGGGATGCCTCAGGATAGAGGTGAAGGAAGTGCTCTGCCTTCAAGGGAACCCGAATGAGAAGGCTTTCGATGTGACGTTTCACAAAGAAGAAAAACATGATGAAGTAATGAAGATGGCAAAGGAAGCGGAGAAAACGGGACCCCTGTGCCATTATGCGGTGACCAGCCTGGCGAAGAACAACTTCAGGGTGGTCACCGTAACCATGTACAATCCGCATGTGAAAGATGAAGAGGTGAGGGCCTTTCTGGGGAGGTACATGGACAATGTCTCCTCAGCGAGGTACCTCAGGGACTCCCTGGGTTTCTGGAACGGGAGGAGAGGTTTCCAGGCGTTACTCAGGGAGTCCCCGAAGAGTGTGGATGGCTACCTCCATCCTCCGGCGATGTTCTCCCTGGGGGCTGACAGGGGAACACTCTACTATGCACGTCAGCCCCCGTTCTGCAGGCGTTGTATGGCCTACGGCCATATCCTGGCCTCGTGCAGCGCCAAGAAATGTCGTTTTTGTGGGTCGGAAGAGCACGAGGCCAAGGAGTGTGACGAGCCCAAGGCTTGCCACGGGTGTGGCTCAAGAGCACACCTGTGGCGTGATTGCCCGGCTCGTCACAGGTCATACGCGTCTGCAGCTGGGGGGGGGGCGGGGGATGGGGGGAGGAAAGAGAGGACGCATGCGGATTGTACGGATGGCACAGGGGAGAGGACGGAGAAGGACGAAGAAGGGAAGAAGGAAGAGGCGAAAAGAAAGAGGAGAGAAGATGGAAAGAAGGAAAAAGAAGGAGAGATTAAAAAGAAGGTGGAAGAACGTGGAGGAGCAGAGAAGAGGGAGAAGGGGACAGTGGGACGAGAAGGAGTGGAAGGAGTGGAAGAGGGAAGGGGGACAGTGACGGAGAAGGAGGGAGGAGTGGATGTGGGAGTGGGGGGAGATGGGGGGAAGGAGTGGGGGGACAGCCTGCCAGGCTTCCTCGAGGTCGAAATGAGGGATTTGGTGGAGGGGTTAGTGGGGATGGGACGTTGTGTCTCCCCGCTACCTCCTTCACCAAAGAAGAAAGGGATAAAGAGGGGGAGCTTGGCAGGAAGTGAGAGGGAGGGGGGTGTGGAGGGGGAGGGGGGGGTTAAGAGAGTGGCGGGGGGGGGAGGGGAGGGTAATTTGTCCTCCCGGTTTGCCTCAGCCCCTTGCATTTTAGTGGATGACTCCAGTGAGGGGTCGGTGGGTTGTTTGCTAGAGGGATCCCAACTCCTGTTTGGGGAGATGGGGTCCCCTATATGCAGCCCCGAGGCAAACAGGGAGGGGGGGATGGTGGGTGGGGAGGGAGGACCCAACACACTGCCTGGATCATGGGTTGGGATGGAGGACGGGGGGGCGTCAGGAGAGGAGAGGACGTCCCCGCCGGTGGAGATGGACCAGGGGAGCATCGGGTGAGTCTCCTGGTTTTTCTTTGTTTTTTTTATTTGTTGTAAATAATTAAATGAATAGTTCTGTTTCTTTTTTTAGTCTAAATGTTAGGGGGTTAAGGGATAATGTTAAAAGGAGGGCGTTTTTTTGTTATTTAGAGGGTGTGGGGTTTGATTTCTGTTTTTTACAGGAGGCTCACCTGAGGGATGGTGGGGATGTGTGTAGATTTAAGAGGGAGTGGGATAAGGGGGAATCTTTTTGGGGCATAGGAGGGGTGCACTCAACAGGAGTAGGGATTTTGTGTGGGCATAGAGAGGTTAAAATAGAGAACACTTTTGTAATAATGCAGGGTAGAGTTTTGGGGATAGATGTTAAGTTTAGAGAAGCTAGATATAGGTTAATTGGGGTGTATGGGCCACAGGTGGCGGCAGACAGGAGGGAGATGGTGGACTGTCTGGCGCCCCTGTGTGTTACAAACAGGCACTTGGTGATAGGAGGAGACTTTAATATAGATTTAGGGTTAGGCGGTGATAGCAGTGCAGGTGCCATCTCTGGGCTAATGGCTTGCCATGGTCTGGTTGATGGTGGCCTGCACACTACTCCGGCAATGGTCGGTCCTACATGGCGCAACTCCAGGGGGGTTGCGCGGAGGCTCGACTACATTTTTGTATCCAGGTCTTTGGGTCAGTTGTCTGGGCGTCTGTTGCCTGTTTTCTTCACGGATCACGACGGGGTGTTCCTGCAGGTGGGGTCGCCAGTCTGCCTCTTCGGTAGGGGGTACTGGAAGTTAGATCGGGATATACTGGAGGAGCAGGCTTTCGTTGATGCAATTTTTTGTTTCTTTCGGAGGCTTGACGGCCTCCGGTCCATGTGCGAGGGGGTGTTAGAGTGGTGGGATTTAGTCAAGGGGAGGATAAGGGCTTTTATAATAGGATATTGTAGAAGGAAAAAAAGGGAGGAAAGGAGGGAGGTGGATCGTATCCAAAGGTTAATTGAACTCGAGTACGAGGCAGGCAACCTCGGCGGGTCGATTGACTGGGAGAGATTCGCAGCCCTAAAGGCGCAGCTCAGGGAGCTGCAGGAGCAGAAGGCTCGAGCTTTCCTGGAGCGTGCGCATAGTGGCTTTCTAGAACATAATGAGACTTGTTCCGCTATGTTCTTTAAGTCGGTTAGGGCCAGACAGAGTAGGAAGGTAATGAAGGGAGTTAGGGAAGAAAATGGTAGTATAGTAAGTAAACCAGAGGAAATGGTCAGAGTGACAACTGATCATTTCCAAGGTTTATTTAAGGAAAGGGAAATAGATGTAGAGCAGGGAAACGTGTTTTTAGAACACTTGTCCCGGCGGTTGCCAGAGGACATTAGAGACGTGATGGAGGCCCAGATCTCACTAGAAGAGGTTGAGAGCGCTCTTAGGAGGATGGGAAAAGGGAAGGTGCCTGGGATGGATGGGCTGCCGGCTGAGTTTTACCTCAAGTTTTGGGGTATACTTGGACCAGTGGTTCTCGAAGTCTTGAAGGCCATCCTTGAGACGGGGGTCCCGGGGGGATCAATGGCTGTTGGTGTGCTGTCACTTCTTTATAAGAAGGGGGAAGCAACTGACCTTGGCAACTGGCGGCCAATGACCATGCTGTGCGTAGATTACAAGATTCTTGCAAAGGTTTTAGCAGACCGGTTGCGCACAGCCCTTCCCTACGTCGTCCACGAGGATCAGACGTGCGGGGTAGAGGGCCGCTCTATAAGATGGAACCTACAGTTGATCAGGGATTCCATCGCTTGGGTTGAAGATAGAGGGCTGCCTTTAATGGTAGCAGCGCTAGATCAGGCGAAAGCTTTTGATCGCGTGAATAGATCTTTTCTATTCAGGGTGTTAGGTAGATTAGGATTTGGGGAGAAGTTTATAGGATGGATCCGTACTTTATATGTCGGAGCGGGGTGTCGAGTTAGTGTAAATAGTCACTTAGGTGACGTTTTTGACCTCTCGTCTGGGGTCAGGCAGGGATGCCCACTCTCGGCTCTCCTCTTCGTTCTGTACATGGAGCCTCTGGGGGCTGCCATTAGGGCAGACACAGGGGTGGAAGGCTTGTTGATCCCTGGAAGCGGTGGGCTGCGTGTTAAGATGACGCAGTACGCCGACGACACTTCCTTGCTGTTGTGCAAGGACTCGTGCCTGACAAGGTCCCTTGCCATCTTTGGGGATTTCACCCGAGCGTCGGGAGCAGTTCTGAACCATGCAAAGTCTTCCGTCAAGTTTTTCGGAAGATGGCGCGGTAGAACGGATGTGCCTGGGGGGTTATCTCTCTGTGAAGGGGCCCTGAGGATTCTCGGGGTTCATTTTGAGACCTCCGGCTCAGCGACGCTAAACTGGAACATGCGTATCGCAGTGGTACAGAGGAAGCTAGCAATGTGGAAGGCTAGGTATTTGTCTTTTATGGGCAAAGTCCTGGTCCTAAAGGTGGATGTGTTGCCGTCTCTTTTGTATGTGGCGTACATCTATCCATTGCCGGCTTGTCTGAGGAGGCCTCTAGTGAGGATTGTGTTTCAGTTTATGTGGAGTGGCAGGTGCGAGTGGGTCGCCAGGGCACGCATGATCTGTCCCATCGGGGAGGGAGGTAGGGGGGTACCACATTTCCCCCTCAAGCTGGACGCCATTTTTGTTTCTTTCTTGTTGACGGAGCTTGCTCGTCCGGTTATACACCCGTCCGGTTACCTCCTGCGGGTGTTCTTCTCGTATAAGGCGAGAAGCGTAATGGTGTGGTCTAACGCGGGTCCTCGGGCGGAACAGCTGCCGTGGCATTTTGGCCATGCGGCCAAGTGGCTGCGTGCGCACCCCGAGGTTGAAGTTGCCCGAGTAGGTTTAGACCACAGGCACCTGTACGAGGAGGTCAGGCAGGCAGGGAGTCCTGCGCCTGTAGCGGGCATCTCGTCAGTGGTCTGGGAGGGAGTGCAGGCGCGGGGCCTGGACAATAGGCTCAAGGACCTGAATTGGTTGGGCCTCCATAAGTGCTTGCCGGTACGTGCCATCTTGTACCGGTATAGTTTGGTGCAATCCCCCACCTGTCCAAGATCCTCTTGTGGCAGGGAGGAGACTGTGCGCCATGCCTTTTGGGACTGTGCCTTTGCTGGACTAGTCTGGGCTAGGGCACGGGTAATGCTAGGTGTGGTTAGGAGTGATTTTGTTTTGACATGGGCTAGGCTAGAGAGAGGCGTAGGGAGAGCAAAGGGAACGGATAGGGACAGGTTTCTGCTCTGGCTTCTCATGAGTCTCTTTAAAAAGGGACTGTGGGAAGCCAGGCAGAATTTAGTCAAGACAGGGAGAGATTGGGGGGTGGAAGGGATAGTGAGAAGGGTGGAAGGTGATTTGAGGGGGAAGATGAAGAGGGAGGAGAGGAAGTGGGGGAAGCATGCGGCACGGGAGAGGTGGAAAGGGGGTTTAGGGCTGGGAGTGTTAGAGTGAGTTTGGTAAGGGGATAGATTAGGGAAGGGGAGATAGGGAAAGGGTTAGGTATTGGTTAGGTATGACGGGGAGGGACGATGCTCCCCTGAGGTTTGTTTTTGTTTGATGTTTTTGTAAATATAATTAATTAAGAATGAATGAGAATTATGATTTTGTAATAGTATGAATGGTATTGATTGTAATAAATTATTTTAACCACCTTTTTGGTTTGCTTCCTGTCTGTAAGTTTGGTGTGGGTTTTTCTTTTGTTTCCCTCTTCTTGGGCAGATTTAGTGGGTCTCATGGTGGGTGTCTTATGTCCCAGTTGTTGTTACTAGTCAACTTCCAGTGGACACCCCCATAGTGTCTTTCAGAGCCCCTCCTAAAAAAACAAGCTAATATTTTGGGTTGGATATTCCATCCAATTAATATTTCAATCAATGGAATTTCCTTAATGTTCATTAGTCTTTCAGTTGTTAATCTTCTGTTTGTTGTGTACTAAATATTTTTGTTTATTTTGTGTTTTTTCCTGTGAATCCATTGTGTTGCATCCATGTCTGAAATGTGCTGTATAAATAAAGCTTGATTTGATTTCAACAAATGAACCCAATGACTGACCAATCATCAGACTCTTGGTCCCTCTTAGTATGAAAAACAGTATCAATCCCACTTTTCCAGCCTGCTGAAGGCGTGGTGGCGTGGTAAACACCACCCCCGGCTCTACCAGGGGCTTGAGGTGGTCTCCCACAGCTCTGCTTATGTCATGTTCTGTGGCCTTGCCGTTCCATTTCTTGACTGCCCCTGCAACACAGAAACACATTTAGTCATATTATATAAAACACTCAAAGTAATGGATATGGAGCATCTACAGCCTCAGTTACACCTGGCACCTAAATGTGACTTCTGTCATCTGATCACTCCAAACTGCATTAGGTTCAGATCTACCAGGATGGGCCTTTGACAGTCTGGATGCAGTCAGGCCACTGAATATAAACAAGCAACGTAAAGAGGTGGGGTGAATGAGTGGGGAAAAGTACATTCTACACAAATGACCATAATAGCAAAGAACAAATGCGTGTGCCTGAGGGGAAATTAACTTTCATACAGCCAAAAGGGGTGGGAAATTACACCAATATCAGTGGTCAATTTGCACTAACGTAAATAAACATGGATGATGGAACATATTACCTTTTGCTTACGTGATGAACCGCCAAGGGGACATAAATATTTACCATCTGTGACCTCTCACCTCTGGCTGTAGAAGTGTTCTTCCTAACCAGTCCCTCAACAGCTCTCTGACTGAGCTCCACCCTCACTGGGTCTTCAGAGGAGAGGAAGGCTGAGGAGGGATGGAAGGATGAATGGATCAGTCAGTCAATAAAGTGTAGAGCTGCTGTCTGACAAAATCACTATTTTAGTAGTTCATTAAAGGAAATAAGGCTTTATGACTGCTGAATACCAACTATTAATCACATAGATCATGTATTTTCAGGTAGAGATAGATCCTTGGGAAGTCACTAGCCCGTTGAAGTTGACATTTACAATGGTTAAGGTAGGGTTGAGGGTAGGGATGTCCCAAGGATCCCAGATAACATTGACCATTGTGCATTCTTCTGTCTCTTTTACATAGCAGGTGATGGGTTCTGACTTCTGAACTTGAAAAAATGAAATATCCGTATAATGTGAAATTGAATGAAATAATAATGTATGTTGATGCTAATATGATGTCCAATATTCCATGATGTTTCTATATGATGATAATAGCCTAATATATTTAATATGCCATACACTATTTTTTTAACAGTTTCACTGATTAATTTTAATTAACTTAATTATTATGATTCAACATCAGTTCACCGTCTCACCTCATACTGTATTGGAGCAGCAGCCGCTGACTGCCCAGTTCAACATCAGTTCACCGTCTCACCTCATACTGTATTGGAGCAGCACCAGCTGACTGCCCAGTTCAACGTCATTTCGTTGATGCTAATCATCATGTTTTGAATCTGAGAGTAAAGAGATCCGATTACAACTCTAAAAATGAAGGGTTCAACTGGAGTTGTTCTCAGATCCCCTAAGAACCGCAGGGTTCTTGGTCAATGAAAAACAGCCCCAAAAGGTTCTTCAAAGAACTTGTTAGAAGGTGGGTTCATCGAGGAACCTCCGTTGTTGCTGGACTTTTTCCGGGAACTTCGCAATTACAACTGAAAACGACGGTGACAAGTTTGGATGCGACAACAAGTTAAAAAGGTTAAGTTGGGTTGATGTTTGGCTCTGAATATGTCTAGAAATAATAATTATAATAATATAACATACTAATAATTAATAACGAAGACAATGATGGTTTTCTGTGAATATCTTCCGTAACGTTACTATAGTTAATTACCGTAAATATTAGAAAGCCGGGTTTGATCGTCGGCGTTGTATGAGCTACAGTACAGTACCGTTATCTAGCTAGATAACGTTATGTCCTAACTAGGCACAACAAGGTTTGGATTATTTCCCTCAACTATATTTGTTCCCATATATTGTATATATTTTCCATAAAGCCAACATGGCTTTACACTCTATGTACAATGCTATCCCATTTTGGAAACGTTACATGTACAATGCTATCCCATTTTGGAAACGTTACATGGACAATACTATCCCATTTTGGAAAAGTTACATGTCCGCGTTAATGATCTTAATTATCTTTTCAGAACTTCTCAGAAATTAATCAAGTCCATGGAATGGATATAGACAAAAAGAGAATTCAATGACTAGCAGAGGTAGAGAGGCGAGGCAGGGGGGAGGACATCATCCTGCTATTTTGACAGTCCCTGAAGGAAAATACAGAAGAGGGATTTGCTCTTATTCCTTCCCTTCCTCTAATGTATTTTGTAATAAAATTAGCAAGTGTAGTAAGATCAATGCTTTACTAGGACTGGAGACCACAGCAGCGATTCTGCTCTTGTCCTACCTCTTCAGGACCCGAGTGGCCTTTATGTCCGTGCCATGGTATGCTTATGCACCATTCATCTGTTTCTTCATAAACATAGGTGTGCATGCTTATATAAAACTACAGCTGAACATTTGTTATGGTCTTTGTTAGTTGTATGTGTATTAATCTTTTCTTACTTTTGTTGACACAGATTTCACCGCTCTTCACTCCTTTACTGCACATCGGCGGAAATCCATTTCACCATGAGAGTGAAATCCCGCTGGCCTTTGATGGGGAGGACGTCCCCATGGGACTTGGGGCTCTGCTTCGGCTGTATTTTTTAAAATTTCCCTTAAATTTCCCAAAAATGTCAGAAAAACACTTCTGTTATTAAGTTACTGTGTTCTGGGGATAGCAGAAGTTGGGTGAAGTTACCAGGGCCAGTCATAAAGATGGCAAACTTCCTAACATAACTAGGTGAATATGATATACACACTAAAGCTGAAAATTCTGCATTTATTACCAAGTCTACCATGTTGTTAGTTTACCTATGATTCATTTTTAATGTATGTTGTTTTTATTGTACATCATCATTTAAAAAAAATGTTGTTGGGTAAATTGTTTTGTAAATATTAATTCACATTTGTCGTGCCACTAAATAAACAATGAATTATTTAAGTCAATATTGTCAATATTATTATAATACGTTTTTATAATGGAGGGAAGGTGGACAGGGAGTTAAAAAATGAACCCCAAAGGTTCTTTGAGGAACCATGATAAGGGGTTCTTCAAATGACATATAGGGGTTCCCACAAAAGGTTCTTCAAATAACTTTTTTAGCTTTTTGTCTGAAAGTTATTTTCTCAACTGCGATACCAACTCCAGTCAGCAGATGGCGATGTGTGTCTTTCAGGTGATTCTGCCACTGTGACGTATAATCTAGTGGATGGGACGCTCCTTCAACATCAACAGTTAGTCAGACACTTTGTTTCACTCAAACTTGATGGAAATAAGGTTTATTCAATACATCTAGCAACTCCTCTCATACTGGGAAGACCCCCACAGGCCTTAAGGGCAGTTTAATTTCAAATGTAGTACCCGGACTGAGAAAATCCTATAAGCCTTTTTATAGTTTCATCCTTAGGGTAACTTACCGTGGACACACTCCCATCAGTTTCTGAGACAACTGCACAGACTTTGCAGACTGTTTAATAATGCTTAAACCTCATCTTTATCAAATTATCCATTAAAGATACCAACTTAAAACCTACGTTTGTCTACATACGGGTTGCTTAAATTATATCTAATTATATTCCGAGTTTTACTTTATCAAATCTCTAGTAATCATTAAACACACATACAATTCATAATATGTTCATATATTCACAGAATCCATATAAAAATAAATTCTTAGCTACTCACGAAAATCATTCAATTGGCTTTTTCAAGGACTCTCCATAGCTACACAGCAGCTCTCCAAACATAATCCCAGCAGAATAAAAAAATTAACTTTTGTTTCTCAGACAAAGACCACGGGATCCTCAACTGTTCTCTAAACCTCCCAGGAACTATAGACCTTCCGCTGCTTTCTAAAATATCATCCCGTTTATTATCTAATTTTCAATAATCTGACTAAGCATATTTCTATATGTTACTATCCAAACGTCAGATTAAGACTCATTTCCACATCCACACAACTCTCATATCAGTCACACAATGCTATTCCCAAACATACCTAATCAATTAGTTTTTCAACAATATTGTTAACTGCAGGAATATTTTCACATTTCTATCTCATGGTTAGTTCCTAGGATAAAGCAACTCATACATTTATACTCAGAGCCTCCTGACTGGGCCCTGTTTACACCTCCACACAGGAGTACACACTCCGAGCCTCCTGCCTGGGCCCTGTTTACACCCCCACACAGGAGTACACACTCAGATCCTGACTCGGCCCTGTTTACACCTCCACACAGGAGTACACACTCAGATCCTGACTCGGCCCTGTTTATACCTCCACACAGGAGTACACACTCAGATCCTGACTGGGCCCTGTTTACGCCTCCAAGGTGCCCCCTCACATAGGAATACACACTCAGAGCCTACGAGGATTTTCTAAAAACTCACTTTTAAAAAAACTAGGTGTATAGAATCTGCTCGCTGCCTCTCAGGTCTAAGGTGGGTCCATCTGCTCCGTTCCCAAAGTGTGGTCTCCATGAGATTCCAAGTTTGAGGGATCCCTCGAGGACGATTTACCCAGGTCGTCAGGAGCGGTCACCTAGTCAAGATTCACATTGCAAAATGTGGTTGTTAATTTAATATCAAATGAGAAACAAACTTATCACACAAGTCAGATTTATTCTTATTAAACTAAATCTTTATTCACTTAATAAGGGAGCAGGTCAATACAACACACACATATAAAGTGAATCAATTGAGTGCTCTACGATAATATTGGCTGGTCAACAAATCACCCCCAGATGATTCGTTGAGAGCCACGAGACAAAAGTACAAAGGTCTTTTATAGCTAAGATACACCCATTTCAACCTATATGACCAACAACAGATGTATACAACGGGTCACAAGGTTAAGATTTGTATGAAAGGTACTTATAATTCTCAGCAGACAGTATCTGCTGTCTGGCCCTGGGGTCATCTCTCCCTGGTACCATATAGAACAGAAACATTAACTCTTAATCTGGAATACTGTCTCTTTAGGTTTTAATCACCCAAAAGACATTGTAAATCTCCTGTCAGTGTTTCCTCCCAGAGGCCCATCCTCAGTAGAACACAGACACAATAGTTCTAAGAAACCTCTATTCTGTTACATAAAACAACCATTTGATGCAATAAAAGTACAGTAACATAATGTTGAAGTTTTGCTCTCACAGTGTCCACTGAAAGTTGACTAGTAACAACAACTGGGACCTAAAAGACACCCACCATGAGACCCACTAAATCTGCCCAAGAAGAGGCAAACAAAATAAAAACCCACAACAAACTTAAAAACAGGAAGCAAACCAAAACGGTGGTGGTTAAAATAATTTATTACAATCAACACCATTCATACTATTACAAAATCATAATTCTCATTCATTCTTAATTAATTGTATTTACAAAAACATCAAACAAAAACAAACCTCAGGGGAGCATCGTCCCTCCCCGTCATACCTAACCAATACCTAACCCTTTCCCTATCTCCCCTTCCCTAATCTATCCCCTTACCAAACTCACTCTAACACTCCCAGCCCTAAACCCCCTTTCCACCTCTCCCGTGCCGCATGCTTCCCCCACTTCCTCTCTTCCCTCTTCATCTTCCCCCTCAAAACACCTTCCACCCTTCTCACTATCCCTTCCACCCCCCAATCTCTCCCTGTCTTGACTAAATTCTGCCTGGCTTCCCACAGTCCCTTTTTAAAGAGACTCATGAGAAGCCAGAGCAGAAACCTGTCCCTATCCGTTCCCTTTGCTCTCCCTACGCCTCTCTCTAGCCTAGCCCATGTCACAACAAAATCACTCCTAACCACACCTAGCATTACCCGTGCCCTAGCCCAGACTAGTCCGGCAAAGGCACAGTCCCAAAAGGCATGGCGCACAGTCTCCTCCCTGCCACAAGAGGATCTTGGACAGGTGGGGGATTGCACCAAACTATACCGGTACAAGATGGCACGTACCGGCAAGCACTTATGGAGGCCCAACCAATTCAGGTCCTTGAGCCTATTGTCCAGGCCCCGCGCCTGCACTCCCTCCCAGACCACTGACGAGATGCCCGCTACAGGCGCAGGACTCCCTGCCTGCCTGACCTCCTCGTACAGGTGCCTGTGGTCTAAACCTACTCGGGCAACTTCAACCTCGGGGTGCGCACGCAGCCACTTGGCCGCATGGCCAAAATGCCACGGCAGCTGTTCCGCCCGAGGACCCGCGTTAGACCACACCATTACGCTTCTCGCCTTATACGAGAAGAACACCCGCAGGAGGTAACCGGACGGGTGTATAACCGGACGAGCAAGCTCCGTCAACAAGAAAGAAACAAAAATGGCGTCCAGCTTGAGGGGGAAATGTGGTACCCCCCTACCACCCCCTCCCCTCCCACCTCCCCTCCTCCCTCCTTCTCCGTCACTGTCCCCGTTCCCTCTTCCACTCCTTCTCGTACGACTGTCCCCTTCTCCCTCTTCTCAGCTCCTCCACCTTCTTCCGTCCCCTTTTTCTTCTCTCCTTCTGTTCCATTCTTTTCTTCTCCTCGCCTCTTTCTTCCCACCTCATCCTTCTTCCCATCTTCTTCCTGCGCCGTCTTTTCCCCTGTGCCATCCATGCAATCCGCACGCGTCCTTTCTTTCCTCCCCCCATCCCCCGCTCCCCCCCCAGCTGCAGACGCGTATGACCTGTGACGAGCCGGGCAATCACGCCACAGGTGTGCTCTTGAGCCACACCCGTGGCAAGCCTTGGGCTCGTCACACTCCTTGGCCTCGTGCTCTTCCGACCCACAAAATCGACACCTCTTGGCACTGCACGAGGCCAGGATATGGCCGTAGGCCATACAACGCCTGCAGAACGGGGGCTGACGGGCATAGTAGAGTGTTCCCCTGTCAGCCCCCAGGGAGAACATCGCCGGAGGATGGAGGTAGCCATCCACACTCTTCGGGGACTCCCTGAGTAACGCCTGGAACCCTCTTCTCCCGTTCCAGAAACCCAGGGAGTCCCTGAGGTACCTCGCTGAGGAGACATTGTCCATGTACCTCCCCAGAAAGGCCCTCACCTCTTCATCTTTCACGTGCGGATTGTACATGGTTACGGTGACCACCCTGAAGTTGTTCTTCGCCAGGCTGGTCACCGCATAATGGCACAGGGGTCCCGTTTTCTCCGCTTCCTTTGCCATCTTCATTACTTCGTCGTGTTTTTCTTCTTTGTGAAACGTCACATCGAAAGCCTTCTCATTCGGGTTCCCTTGAAGACAGAGCACTTCCTTCACCTCTATCCTGAGGCATCCCATCAAAATAGTCCTTCCAAATGTCTCTCTACTCCACGGCTCCATCTCATTTTCAGTCTAGGCAAATCGTAAGGTATTTGCCATACCAATCCCCGGAACCGATCTTGTTTGCTTGTATTGATTCATTTTAAAAAATAAGCTCTCTTCAGAAAGAAGCTTCAACTTGGAATGAAAACATATTTTAACCAAAAAGGTGGTTAAAATAATTTATTACAATCAATACCATTCATACTATTACAAAATCATAATTCTCATTCATTCTTAATTAATTGTATTTACAAAAACATCAAACAAAAACAAACCTCAGGGGAGCATCGTCCCTCCCCGTCATACCTAACCAATACCTAACCCTTTCCCTATCTCCCCTTCCCTAATCTATCCCCTTACCAAACTCACTCTAACACTCCCAGCCCTAAACCCCCTTTCCACCTCTCCCGTGCCGCATGCTTCCCCCACTTCCTCTCCTCCCTCTTCATCTTCCCCCTCAAATCACCTTCCACCCTTCTCACTATCCCTTCCACCCCCCAATCTCTCCCTGTCTTGACTAAATTCTGCCTGGCTTCCCACAGTCCCTTTTTAAAGAGACTCATGAGAAGCCAGAGCAGAAACCTGTCCCTATCCGTTCCCTTTGCTCTCCCTACGCCTCTCTCTAGCCTAGCCCATGTCAAAACAAAATCACTCCTAACCACACCTAGCATTACCCGTGCCCTAGCCCAGACTAGTCCGGCAAAGGCACAGTCCCAAAAGGCATGGCGCACAGTCTCCTCCCTGCCACAAGAGGATCTTGGACAGATGGGGGATTGCACCAAACTATACCGGTACAAGATGGCACGTACCGGCAAGCGCTTATGGAGGCCCAACCAATTCAGGTCCTTGAGCCTATTGTCCAGGCCCCGCGCCTGCACTCCCTCCCAGACCACTGACGAGATGCCCGCTACAGGCGCAGGACTCCCTGCCTGCCTGACCTCCTCGTACAGGTGCCTGTGGTCTAAACCTACTCGGGCAACTTCAACCTCGGGGTGCGCACGCAGCCACTTGGCCGCATGGCCAAAATGCCACGGCAGCTGTTCCGCCCGAGGACCCGCGTTAGACCACACCATTACGCTTCTCGCCTTATACGAGAAGAACACCCGCAGGAGGTAACCGGACGGGTGTATAACCGGACGAGCAAGCTCCGTCAACAAGAAAGAAACAAAAATGGCGTCCAGCTTGAGGGGGAAATGTGGTACCCCCCTACCTCCCTCCCCGATGGGACAGATCATGCGTGCCCTGGCGACCCACTCGCACCTGCCACTCCACATAAACTGAAACACAAGCCTCACTAGAGGCCTCCTCAGACAAGCCGGCAATGGGTAGATGTACGCCACATACAAAAGAGACGGCAACACATCCACCTTTAGGACCAGGACTTTGCCCATAAAAGACAAATACCTAGCCTTCCACATTGCTAGCTTCCTCTGTACCACTGCGATACGCATGTTCCAGTTTAGCGTCGCTGAGCCGGAGGTCTCAAAATGAACCCCGAGAATCCTCAGGGCCCCTTCACAGAGAGATAACCCCCCAGGCACATCCGTTCTACCGCGCCATCTTCCGAAAAACTTGACGGAAGACTTTGCATGGTTCAGAATCGCTCCCGACGCTCGGGTGAAATCCCCAAAGATGGCAAGGGACCTTGTCAGGCACGAGTCCTTGCACAACAGCAAGGAAGTGTCGTCGGCGTACTGCGTCATCTTAACACGCAGCCCACCGCTTCCAGGGATCAACAAGCCTTCCACCCCTGTGTCTGCCCTAATGGCAGCCCCCAGAGGCTCCATGTACAGAACGAAGAGGAGAGCCGAGAGTGGGCATCCCTGCCTGACCCCAGACGAGAGGTCAAAAACGTCACCTAAGTGACTATTTACACTAACTCGACACCCCGCTCCGACATATAAAGTACGGATCCATCCTATAAACTTCTCCCCAAATCCTAATCTACCTAACACCCTGAATAGAAAAGATCTATTCACGCGATCAAAAGCTTTCGCCTGATCTAGCGCTGCTACCATTAAAGGCAGCCCTCTATCTTCAACCCAAGCGATGGAATCCCTGATCAACTGTAGGTTCCATCTTATAGAGCGGCCCTCTACCCCGCACGTCTGATCCTCGTGGACGACGTAGGGAAGGGCTGTGCGCAACCGGTCTGCTAAAACCTTTGCAAGAATCTTGTAATCTACGCACAGCATGGTCAATGGCCGCCAGTTGCCAAGGTCAGTTGCTTCCCCCTTCTTATAAAGAAGTGACAGCACACCAACAGCCATTGATCCCCCCGGGACCCCCGTCTCAAGGATGGCCTTCAAGACTTCGAGAACCACTGGTCCAAGTATACCCCAAAACTTGAGGTAAAACTCAGCCGGCAGCCCATCCATCCCAGGCACCTTCCCTTTTCCCATCCTCCTAAGAGCGCTCTCAACCTCTTCTAGTGAGATCTGGGCCTCCATCACGTCTCTAATGTCCTCTGGCAACCGCCGGGACAAGTGTTCTAAAAACACGTTTCCCTGCTCTACATCTATTTCCCTTTCCTTAAATAAACCTTGGAAATGATCAGTTGTCACTCTGACCATTTCCTCTGGTTTACTTACTATACTACCATTTTCTTCCCTAACTCCCTTCATTACCTTCCTACTCTGTCTGGCCCTAACCGACTTAAAGAACATAGCGGAACAAGTCTCATTATGTTCTAGAAAGCCACTATGCGCACGCTCCAGGAAAGCTCGAGCCTTCTGCTCCTGCAGCTCCCTGAGCTGCGCCTTTAGGGCTGCGAATCTCTCCCAGTCAATCGACCCGCCGAGGTTGCCTGCCTCGTACTCGAGTTCAATTAACCTTTGGATACGATCCACCTCCCTCCTTTCCTCCCTTTTTTTCCTTCTACAATATCCTATTATAAAAACCCTTATCCTCCCCTTGACTAAATCCCACCACTCTAACACCCCCTCGCACATGGACCGGAGGCCGTCAAGCCTCCGAAAGAAACAAAAAAATGCATCAACGAAAGCCTGCTCCTCCAGTATATCCCGATCTAACTTCCAGTACCCCCTACCGAAGAGGCAGACTGGCGACCCCACCTGCAGGAACACCCCGTCGTGATCCGTGAAGAAAACAGGCAACAGCCGCCCAGACAACTGACCCAAAGACCTGGATACAAAAATGTAGTCGAGCCTCCGCGCAACCCCCCTGGAGTTGCGCCATGTAGGACCGACCATTGCCGGGGTAGTGTGCAGGCCACCATCAACCAGACCATGGCAAGCCATTAGCCCAGAGATGGCACCTGCACTGCTATCACCGCCTAACCCTAAATCTATATTAAAGTCTCCTCCTATCACCAAGTGCCTGTTTGTAACACACAGGGGCGCCAGACAGTCCACCATCTCCCTCCTGTCTGCCGCCACCTGTGGCCCATACACCCCAATTAACCTATATCTAGCTTCTCTAAACTTAACATCTATCCCCAAAACTCTACCCTGCATTATTACAAAAGTGTTCTCTATTTTAACCTCTCTATGCCCACACAAAATCCCTACTCCTGTTGAGTGCACCCCTCCTATGCCCCAAAAAGATTCCCCCTTATCCCACTCCCTCTTAAATCTACACACATCCCCACCATCCCTCAGGTGAGCCTCCTGTAAAAAACAGAAATCAAACCCCACACCCTCTAAATAACAAAAAACCGCCCTCCTTTTAACATTATCCCTTAAGCCCCTAACATTTAGACTAAAAAAAGAAACAGAACTATTCATTTAAATATTTACAACAAATAAAAACCCCAAAACCCAAAGAAAAACCAGGAGACTCACCCGATGCTCCCCTGGTCCATCTCCACCGGCGGGGACGTCCTCTCCTCTCCTGACGCCCCCCCGTCCTCCATCCCAACCCATGATCCAGGCAGTGTGTTGGGTCCTCCCTCCCCACCCACCATCCCCCCCTCCCTGTTTGCCTCGGGGCTGCATATAGGGGACCCCATCTCCCCAAACAGGAGTTGGGATCCCTCTAGCAAACAACCCACCGACCCCTCACTGGAGTCATCCACTAAAATGCAAGGGGCTGAGGCAAACCGGGAGGAAAAATTACCCCCCCCCCCCCCCCCCCGCCACTCTCTTAACCCCCCCCTCCCCCTCCACACCCCCCTCCCTCTCACTTCCTGCCAAGCTCCCCCTCTTTATCCCTTTCTTCTTTGGTGAAGGAGGTAGCGGGGAGACACAACGTCCCATCCCCACTAACCCCTCCACCAAATCCCTCATTTCGACCTCGAGGAAGCCTGGCAGGCTGTCCCCCCACTCCTTCCCCCCATCTCCCCCCCCCCCCACCCCCTCCCCTCCCACATCCACTCCTCCCTCCTTCTCCGTCACTGTCCCCCTTCACTCTTCCACTCCTTCCACTCCTTCTCGTCCTTCTCTGCTCCTCCACGTTCTTCCACCTTCTTTTTAATCTCTCCTTCTTTTTCCTTCTTTCCATCTTCTCTCCTCTTTCTTTTCGCCTCTTCGTCCTTCTCCGTCCACTCCCCTGTGCCATCCGTACAATCCGCATGCGTCCTCTCTTTCCTCCCCCCATCCCCCGCTCCCCCCCCAGCTGCAGACGCGTATGACCTGTGACGAGCCGGGCAATCACGCCACAGGTGTGCTCTTGAGCCACACCCGTGGCAAGCCTTGGGCTCGTCACACTCCTTGGCCTCGTGCTCTTCCGACCCACAAAAACGACATTTCTTGGCGCTGCACGAGGCCAGGATATGGCCGTAGGCCATACAACGCCTGCAGAACGGGGGCTGACGTGCATAGTAGAGTGTTCCCCTGTCAGCCCCCAGGGAGAACATCGCCGGAGGATGGAGGTAGCCATCCACACTCTTCGGGGACTCCCTGAGTAACGCCTGGAACCCTCTTCTCCCGTTCCAGAAACCCAGGGAGTCCCTGAGGTACCTCGCTGAGGAGACATTGTCCATGTACCTCCCCAGAAAGGCCCTCACCTCTTCATCTTTCACGTGCGGATTGTACATGGTTACGGTGACCACCCTGAAGTTGTTCTTCGCCAGGCTGGTCACCGCATAATGGCACAGGGGTCCCGTTTTCTCCGCTTCCTTTGCCATCTTCATTACTTCGTCGTGTTTTTCTTCTTTGTGAAACGTCACATCGAAAGCCTTCTCATTCGGGTTCCCTTGAAGGCAGAGCACTTCCTTCACCTCTATCCTGAGGCATCCCATCAATATGGTCCTTCCAAAAGTTTCCCTGCCCCAAGGTTCCATCTCCTTTTCAGTCCATGAAAATCTTACGGTATTTGCTATACCAATCCCCGGAACCGACCAGGTTTGCTTGTTTGTATTCATTTTTTTTTTTTTTTTTTTTTTAAGAAAAAAAGCTCTCTTCAGAAAGAAGCTACAACCTGAAGTGAAAACATCTTTAAACCAAAAAGGTGGAGCAACTAAAGGTGTTGACTCTCCACATCTATCAAGACAACTGGAGCACTGGGCCAGACACTCTTAAATAGAACCTGGACCAGCTCAGGTGAAACACCTTCCCAATTACGAGATGGACAAGCCAGCACAGGTGTAACACATACTGACTAACGAGGTGACACCAATCAGTGCGTCATGCTACATGCTAACGAGATAGGACCAGGCCTCAGGACAACCTGGCATGATGACTCCTTGGGGACACCCAGTCCACCTGGCCGTGCTGCTGCTCCAGTTTCAACTGTTCTCCCTGCGGCTATGGAACCCTGACCCGTTCACCGGATGTGCTACCTATCCCAAACCTGCTGTTTTCAACTCTCTAGAGACAACAGGAACAGAAGAGATACTCTTAATGATCGGCTATGAAAAGCCAACTGACATTTACTCCTGAGGTGTTGATCTGTTGCACCCTCGACAACTACTGTGATTATTATTATTTGACCATGCTGGTCATTTATGAACATTTGAACATCTTGGCCATGTTCTGTTATAATCTCCACCCGGCACAGCCAGAAGAGGGCTGGCCACCCCTCATAGCCTGGTTCCTCTCCAGGGTTTTTCCTAGATTTTGGCCTTTCTAGGGAGTTTTTACTAGCCACCGTGATTCTACACCTGCATTGCTTGCTGTTTGGGGTTTTAGGCTGGGTTTCTGTACAGCACTTTGAGATATCTGCTGATATAAGAAGGGCTTTATAAATAAATTTGATTTGATCCAAGTGGGCACACGTTTAGGCTTCTACATTGTGAAATCATTACAATACGCCTACTACAATGTTAAAAAATTCTACATTGTGACATTAATTCATTGAAATCATGAAACAACTACTTCATGTATGTATTTTCTAATATTTGATCAGAGATCATTTATCAGATTATCTCTGGTCACAGCTATGAGATTTCAATCCTGTGTGTTCTCTGGTGTTGAGCCAGAGAGCCAGATTGACTAAAACCTTTTCCACATTGACCACAGCTATAAGGTTTCTCTCCTGTGTGTGTTCTCTTGTGCACTGTCAGATCTCCAGATCGACAAAAACTCCTCCCACATTGACCACAGCTATAAGGTTTCTCTCCTGTGTGTGTTCTCTGGTGTAGAGCCAGAGAGCCAGATGAAGCAAATCTCTTCCCACATTGACCACAGCTATAAGGTTTCTCTCCTGTGTGTGTTCTCTGGTGTAGAGTCAGAGAGCCAGATGAAGCAAATCTCTTCCCACATTGACCACAGCTATAAGGTTTCTCTCCTGTGTGTGTTCTCTTGTGCAATGTCAGATCTCCAGATCGACTAAATCTCCTCCCACATTTACCACAGATATAAGGTTTCTCTCCTGTGTGTGTTCTCTGGTGTCGAGTCAGGTTGCTAGATGTAGCAAATCTCCTCACACATTGACCACAGCTATAAGGTTTCTCTCCTGTGTGTGTTCTCTGGTATCGAGTCAGGTTGCCAGATGTAGCAAATCTCCTCCCACACTGATCACAGCTATAATGTTTCTCTCCTGTGTGTTTTCTCTGGTGTTGAGTCAGGTTGCCGGATGTAGCAAATCTCTTCCCACATTGATCACAGCTATAAGGTTTCTCTCCTGTGTGTGTTCTCTGGTGTTTAGTCAGGTGGCCAGTTGTAGAAAATCTCTTCCCACATTGATCACAGCTATAACGTTTCTTTCTTGTGTGTGTTCTCTGGTGTACTTTCAGAGAGATTAATGTTGTAAAACTCCTCCAACATTGACCACAGCTATAAGATTTCTCTCCTGTATGTGTTCTCTGGTGTTGAGTCAGGTTGCCAGATGTAGCAAATCTCCTCCCACATTGATCACAGCTATAAGATTTCTCTCCTGTGTGTTTTCTCTGGTGTTGAGTCAGGTTGCCAGATGTAGCAAATCTCTTCCCACATTGATCACAGCTATAAGGTTTCTCTCCTGTGTGTGTTCTCTGGTGTTGAGTCAGGTTGCCAGATGTAGTAAATCTCTTCCCACATTGACCACAGCTATAAGAATTCTCTCCTGTGTGTGTTCTCTGATGAATTTTAATGCCTGATGATGTGAATCTCTTCCCACAGTCAGAGCAGCAGTGAGTTCTCTTCCCTGTGGGTCTCTGCGGGTGTTTATTGAGGTGTTCTGATCTGGAGAGACTCTTCTCTGTCTCCTCAGCATCATGAGGTTGTTGAGGCTCCCCAGAGGATCCACGATAGTCACGTCTCTCTCCTGTGTGAACAACAAAGTCAGACAGATGATTAAAGGCCCACAACAGTGGTAATCCAGTGTAAAAGTTGATGCCAACAGCATAGCCATGATGTTGTACAACAATTGACGTCTGTAATGAATGTTAAAATTTTTGTCTTAAAATGAGCAAGAAGTCATATTTTGTCTTGTTTTCACATTAGTAGTGACATCTAAGATTGTAGACTAGAAATAAGTTATTCATGTTGTTGAAACTCTAAGCAGTGTGGTAGAAGACTTTTGGTCTACAATACAGGCCCCTTTGTGTTTTCTAAAATTGCGGCACGAGGGCAATTTGATTGCATAAACTCCTCCATGCTAATGAGGAAACCACTAGTTATGGATGTCGTGTATCTGGTGTGACAAGAGATGAAAAGAATCTGCCCACTCCATCAAGCAATGGGTACAGCAACACAAGGCATTCACGGGACCTCATGGACCACACCTGCAGAAACTGGACAACAGGGGGAAGCAGAGGAGATACCTATCATAGACTTCTCCCAGCTGAAGCTTGACATGCCACCTACGCCGCCTCAAGTGGTAGAAACAACCAGCTGGTATCATTAAGTAGAATCAGCCAACAGTAACACGGAAGCAGCAGAATGGGAGTTAGTAGTGCATGACCTAGATTTAGAATAAGAAGCTTCCATTTAGACACAGGTCTAAGATGACGTAAGAAGCAATCTACCGTCCCAGTGTAAGCACTCAGTGTAAGCAATCTACAGTCCCCGAGTAAGCACTCAGTGTAAGCAATCTACAGTCCCCGAGTAAGCACTCAGTGTAAGCAATCTACAGTCCCCGAGTAAGCGGCCGGTGCAAGCAGCAGGGCAGTGTCAGTGTGAAAGTGTGGTTTAGCCACAGCTCCAGAAACTTGCGAACTTCCCCTGTAAAAAGGTATATAAAGAGAACAGAGATCATAAGAGAGGCATGATCCTCACTGACATATGAGACAGACTTCATATGGAGAATCCTCATAGGTAAATTTACTATTGCACTATACGCTTTTTGTTAGACGAGAACCATATTTGAAACACAGGGGTCTTGACACCTCTTGATCACAGACAAAGCGGCAGTAAAACAGTGAGACATCAAGTACAGATGTGATTAGCAATACAAGGAAACAGCCAAGTACCCGTTACAATATATTGAGTCCATACACAGAGTTGGAAGTGTATTAGGATATTGGAATTTGGAATCTAGCGTTAGTGCTGTGAGAATACCAATTACCAATTAAAGAATATTTGGGGCAGCAGGGTAGCCGAGTGGTTAGAGCGTTGGACTAATAACCGAAAGGTTGCAAGTTCGAATCCCCGAGCTGACACGGTACAAATCTGTCGTTCTGCCCCTGAACACTGTTCCTAGGCCGTCATTGAAAATAAGAATTTGTTCTTAACTGACTTGCCTAGTAAAATAAAGGTAAAATAAAAAACTGTCATTGTGTGTCAAAATATATACCAATACTAGTTTCCAAGTGACTACTAGCTGACGAGCATAATAACCAATAGAAGAAGTTATTAGGTATTGATATATACAGAGGTAAAAGAAACTTGAAGGTAAGGAATTATAGGAAGAATCCATAACACTCTGAATATTTAAATGGGAGTATATCTATCCAAGGCCTCATACTAGACCGGAAAATAAGGGAGTGACAACGTGAACGAAGGAACAAACCCAACTCACGCGAAGGGCCATTACGAAGAAATAGAAGGGTTGGTAGGGCCGCACGGCTAGGCCCTTGTTACACCGCAGTAACTAAAATCCTAAAGTCCTCTGCCCAGCCAGAAGACGGGGTAGAGGCATTTGCTGCAGGTATAAGGCAAAAGTCAGCAACTATCATTATGACATCATGGATTAATTCTAGAATATACTATATAGCCTAGAAAACTGGTTAAATTATCATTATGACATCATGGATGGCCAGTCCTTGTATTCATAGTGTATTGAATTCAGGGGGAGGGACTGAGCTGAACTCAAACCTGGGTCCAGCGACTGTCAAGTCAATACCTTATAACTGTTACGCCAAGATGTCTGAACTTCTTGACGAGGTCGCTCGGTGTTGGGTTATGGTTTCTACAATATCGTTCTCTATGAATTTGAGAGTGGTTAGCAATGGGTCTCCTTCCCCCATCCCTCAGCTGTTTACCAAGTCTCTAGGCAGCCATTTTGTTGTGGTTTTTAAAAAAAAACACAATCCAGCAATCTGTAGTTCAAACAATAACAAATCTGTCATTTCACCACTGTTTTGGTAATAAAATGATTATGGGGTTGGAGAAATGTAACTACAGACAGACCTATGGATGCAAGGCCTGACCATCCATGATATCAACATTATAGTTTTAACCATGTTGAGGCAGCAGGGTAGCCTAGTGGTTAGAGCGTTGGACTAGTAACCGGTTGCAAGTTCATATCCCCGAGCTGACATTTTGAGGCGATACAGTGTTTATTTACATTGTTTCTAAACATTAAAGTAAAAACAGCTTATTCTGGGTTCTGATGGGGTTCAACAGTTGAACTAAGCTCATGAAGCATGTGTTATATTCTTCAAGAATCAATGGCTATAAATCAATTATTTAAAAGTCATAACATGAATGTAGCAATTGCAGATTTCTGCTTTAACACCAAACATCAGTCCAACAACTGCAGAGTTTGTGCCTCTGATTTTAAGACAGTACTTACTAGTGTTAATCAAGGAACGGTTTCTCAAAACCATCTTATGGCTAAATTCTTCGTTAGAACCATTGGATGCCTTAAGATGCGTTTGGGAAACCGGGCCCAGATATCCAGGTTCCTCTTCTTCCTCCTTTTTCGATGTAACAGTCATCTCTCTCTCCTCCTCTTTCACTCTATAAACTGCATCCTCCTCTCGTTTTACTGTAAAATCCTCCTCCTTTTTCACTCTGAACGCGTCTTCCTCTTCTTTCACAGTAACGGCCTCTACTTCTTGTTTTACTGTGATATCCTCCTCTTCTTTAGCAGAAGGAGAGTAGCTTAGTGACCGCATGGTCGCGGATGTTAGCTATGCTAATGCTAACTTAACCAGACTGCTAGCTGACTAATAACAACAACGCCGTAAATATTAAATTAAATCGGATAACTAACTAGACAAAAGAAGTGTGTTTAAAATACAGTGGCTAATAAACACGAAAGCGTCTAAAGAGCTTTACTGGTTCAGCTTTTTTGTCTAGCAAGCTACCGAGGTGGATAACTTACTGTTGCTGTTGAAAGAAGCGTTCCGTCCACTAGATTATACGTCACACCAACAGCATAAAGTCTCAGACCGCCATCTGCTGACTGGAGTGGGTAACGCAGTTGAGTAAAATGTATATTTTATTATCAGACAAAAAGTTAAAGGGTAGGAATCAGGGACATCGCTAGAACTAAAATATATATTAGCCCCCACTAAATAAATCAATATCAGTCCATATATTTTTTCTGTGATTTCTTTTTTTCGTCAACCGTTCCATCGCATTTTAAAAGTCCTACCGGTTCGGCACTAGGACCGGGGGAGGCTGCTGCTACACTAGTGACTGTTAGACTTTCTTCAGCAAAGATGGCAGACAGAAATACTAGGAGAGAGGGGTACCCCTACACAGACAAGAAATGGATCAAAGATGACCAGCACACCAGGCTGTCATTTTGTAAAACAGTGGATGTATAGAATCTAGCTAGCTGAAAAATGTACTGCAAATTTAATGTGCAATTTTGTAAGCTTAACTTGCTGATATTTGCCATGCAGATAGATGAAATCGCGTAGATTGCTATGTTCTTGTTATTCTTGTTCTTGCTTATTATGCAGTGGATGATTAAAATCCCTGTATGCCCATGGATGTGTTGCTAGCTATCTAGCCAATCTGTGTATGGACCCAAATGTTTGGTATACATATTAGTTCAGAACCTAGCTATGAACCTCAGCTATCATAGCCAGTTGCATCAACTTCAAAACAGCCTGAATGACATTAATGAAGCCTATGGATTGAGAAGAATATATGATCATGTTGTACCAAGGATGCAAGTCGTATATACATGTAGTTATTACTATGCATGAGATCCCCACATTGTAGCCTGTACATTTAATATATTCACTGATCATGTACTCTACCTTGGCAAATTAATGTGCAGTTTAGGTATGAATGTCTTTGAGGTGATCAAATTCCTGTCTTTGAGTGAGTTTTAGGATTCTATTGAAAGAAAAATGATATTTTTTTAATAATACGATTGTATATTATTATTTAGAAATACGTGTTTTTTCTTGTTTTTAATTGTTGACAGCCAGTAGACACCATGTTTATATTGTAGAAGCATTGTAGTTGATTATGTGAAATGGACGTTTTCTGTTGGGGGTGAGCAACCATGTCCAACAAAAATATAGGATATATTTGTTGTCTAAAGGGGGAAGGTGTTACAGGCTTTGGTCTTTCCATTTATGTTTTGAGGTTGGACTTTAGCACGTATAGCTCGTTAGCACGGAGGGTGCACTGATTGGTACCACCTCATTAGTCAGTATGTGTTTCACCTGAGCTGGTCCAGGTTCTATTTAAGAGTGTCTGGCCCAGTGTTCCAGTTGTCTTGATAGATGTGGAGAGTCAACACCTTTAGTTGCTCCACCTTTTTGGTTAAAATATGTTTTCATTCCAAGTTGAAGCTTCTTTCTGAAGAGAGCTTATTTTTTTAAATGAATCAATACAAGCAAACAAGATCGGTTCCGGGGATTGGTATGGCAAATACCTTACGATTTGCCTGGACTGAAAATGAGATGGAGCCGTGGAGTAGAGAGACATTTGGAAGGACTATTTTGATGGGATGTCTCAGGATAGAGGTGAAGGAAGTGCTCTGCCTTCAAGGGAACCCGAATGAGAAGGCTTTCGATGTGACGTTTCACAAAGAAGAAAAACATGACGAAGTAATGAAGATGGCAAAGAAAGCGGAGAAAACGGGACCCCTGTGCCATTATGCGGTGACCAGCCTGGCGAAGAACAACTTCAGGGTGGTCACCGTAACCATGTATAATCCGCATGTGAAAGATGAAGAGGTGAGGGCTTTTCTGGGGAGGTACATGGACAATGTCTCCTCAGCGAGGTACCTCAGGGACTCCCTGGGTTTCTGGAACGGGAGGAGAGGTTTCCAGGCGTTACTCAGGGAGTCCCCGAAGAGTGTGGATGGCTACCTCCATCCTCCGGCGATGTTCTCCCTGGGGGCTGACAGGGGAACACTCTACTATGCACGTCAGCCCCCGTTCTGCAGGCGTTGTATGGCCTACGGCCATATCCTGGCCTCGTGCAGCGCCAAGAAATGTCGTTTTTGTGGGTCGGAAGAGCACGAGGCCAAGGAGTGTGACGAGCCCAAGGCTTGCCACGGGTGTGGCTCAAGAGCACACCTGTGGCGTGATTGCCCGGCTCGTCACAGGTCATACGCGTCTGCAGCTGGGGGGGGAGCGGGGGATGGGGGGAGGAAAGAGAGGACGCATGCGGATTGTACGGATGGCACAGGGGAGAGGACGGAGAAGGACGAAGAAGGGAAGAAGGAAGAGGCGAAAAGAAAGAGGAGAGAAGATGGAAAGAAGGAAAAAGAAGGAGAGATTAAAAAGAAGGTGGAAGAACGTGGAGGAGCAGAGAAGAGGGAGAAGGGGACAGTGGGACGAGAAGGAGTGGAAGGAGTGGAAGAGGGAAGGGGGACAGTGACGGAGAAGGAGGGAGGAGTGGATGTGGGAGGGGAGGGGGTGGGAGGGGGGGAGATGGGGGGAAGGAGTGGGGGGACAGCCTGCCAGGCTTCCTCGAGGTCGAAATGAGGGATTTGGTGGAGGGGTTAGTGGGGATGGGACGTTGTGTCTCCCCGCTACCTCCTTCACCAAAGAAGAAAGGGATAAAGAGGGGGAGCTTGGCAGGAAGTGAGAGGGAGGGGGGTGTGGAGGGGGAGGGGGGGTTAAGAGAGTGGCGGGGGGGGGGGTATTTTGTCCTCCCGGTTTGCCTCAGCCCCTTGCATTTTAGTGGATGACTCCAGTGAGGGGTCGGTGGGTTGTTTGCTAGAGGGATCCCAACTCCTGTTTGGGGAGATGGGGTCCCCTATATGCAGCCCCGAGGCAAACAGGGAGGGGTCGATGGTGGGTGGGGAGGGAGGACCCAACACACTGCCTGGATCATGGGTTGGGATTGAGGACGGGGGGGCGTCAGGAGAGGAGAGGACGTCCCCGCCGGTGGAGATGGACCAGGGGAGCATCGGGTGAGTCTCCTGGTTTTTCTTTGGGTTTTGGGGTTTTTATTTGTTGTAAATAATTAAATGAATAGTTCTGTTTCTTTTTTTAGTCTAAATGTTAGGGGGTTAAGGGATAATGTTAAAAGGAGGGCGGTTTTTTGTTATTTAGAGGGTGTGGGGTTTGATTTCTGTTTTTTACAGGAGGCTCACCTGAGGGATGGTGGGGATGTGTGTAGATTTAAGAGGGAGTGGGATAAGGGGGAATCTTTTTGGGGCATAGGAGGGGTGCACTCAACAGGAGTAGGGATTTTGTGTGGGCATAGAGAGGTTAAAATAGAGAACACTTTTGTAATAATGCAGGGTAGAGTTTTGGGGATAGATGTTAAGTTTAGAGAAGCTAGATATAGGTTAATTGGGGTGTATGGGCCACAGGTGGCGGCAGACAGGAGGGAGATGGTGGACTGTCTGGCGCCCCTGTGTGTTACAAACAGGCACTTGGTGATAGGAGGAGACTTTAATATAGATTTAGGGTTAGGCGGTGATAGCAGTGCAGGTGCCATCTCTGGGCTAATGGCTTGCCATGGTCTGGTTGATGGTGGCCTGCACACTACTCCGGCAATGGTCGGTCCTACATGGCGCAACTCCAGGGGGGTTGCGCGGAGGCTCGACTACATTTTTGTATCCAGGTCTTTGGGTCAGTTGTCTGGGCGGCTGTTGCCTGTTTTCTTCACGGATCACGACGGGGTGTTCCTGCAGGTGGGGTCGCCAGTCTGCCTCTTCGGTAGGGGGTACTGGAAGTTAGATCGGGATATACTGGAGGAGCAGGCTTTCGTTGATGCATTTTTTTGTTTCTTTCGGAGGCTTGACGGCCTCCGGTCCATGTGCGAGGGGGTGTTAGAGTGGTGGGATTTAGTCAAGGGGAGGATAAGGGCTTTTATAATAGGATATTGTAGAAGGAAAAAAAGGGAGGAAAGGAGGGAGGTGGATCGTATCCAAAGGTTAATTGAACTCGAGTACGAGGCAGGCAACCTCGGCGGGTCGATTGACTGGGAGAGATTCGCAGCCCTAAAGGCGCAGCTCAGGGAGCTGCAGGAGCAGAAGGCTCGAGCTTTCCTGGAGCGTGCGCATAGTGGCTTTCTAGAACATAATGAGACTTGTTCCGCTATGTTCTTTAAGTCGGTTAGGGCCAGACAGAGTAGGAAGGTAATGAAGGGAGTTAGGGAAGAAAATGGTAGTATAGTAAGTAAACCAGAGGAAATGGTCAGAGTGACAACTGATCATTTCCAAGGTTTATTTAAGGAAAGGGAAATAGATGTAGAGCAGGGAAACGTGTTTTTAGAACACTTGTCCCGGCGGTTGCCAGAGGACATTAGAGACGTGATGGAGGCCCAGATCTCACTAGAAGAGGTTGAGAGCGCTCTTAGGAGGATGGGAAAAGGGAAGGTGCCTGGGATGGATGGGCTGCCGGCTGAGTTTTACCTCAAGTTTTGGGGTATACTTGGACCAGTGGTTCTCGAAGTCTTGAAGGCCATCCTTGAGACGGGGGTCCCGGGGGGATAAATGGCTGTTGGTGTGCTGTCACTTCTTTATAAGAAGGGGGAAGCAACTGACCTTGGCAACTGGCGGCCATTGACCATGCTGTGCGTAGATTACAAGATTCTTGCAAAGGTTTTAGCAGACCGGTTGCGCACAGCCCTTCCCTACGTCGTCCACGAGGATCAGACGTGCGGGGTAGAGGGCTGCTCTATAAGATGGAACCTACAGTTGATCAGGGATTCCATCGCTTGGGTTGAAGATAGAGGGCTGCCTTTAATGGTAGCAGCGCTAGATCAGGCGAAAGCTTTTGATCGCGTGAATAGATCTTTTCTATTCAGGGTGTTAGGTAGATTAGGATTTGGGGAGAAGTTTATAGGATGGATCCGTACTTTATATGTCGGAGCGGGGTGTCGAGTTAGTGTAAATAGTCACTTAGGTGACGTTTTTGACCTCTCGTCTGGGGTCAGGCAGGGATGCCCACTCTCGGCTCTCCTCTTCGTTCTGTACATGGAGCCTCTGGGGGCTGCCATTAGGGCAGACACAGGGGTGGAAGGCTTGTTGATCCCTGGAAGCGGTGGGCTGCGTGTTAAGATGACGCAGTACGCCGACGACACTTCCTTGCTGTTGTGAAAGGACTCGTGCCTGACAAGGTCCCTTGCCATCTTTGGGGATTTCACCCGAGCGTCGGGAGCAGTTCTGAACCATGCAAAGTCTTCCGTCAAGTTTTTCGGAAGATGGCGCGGTAGAACGGATGTGCCTGGGGGGTTATCTCTCTGTGAAGGGGCCCTGAGGATTCTCGGGGTTCATTTTGAGACCTCCGGCTCAGCGACGCTAAACTGGAACATGCGTATCGCAGTGGTACAGAGGAAGCTAGCAATGTGGAAGGCTAGGTATTTGTCTTTTATGGGCAAAGTCCTGGTCCTTAAGGTGGATGTGTTGCCGTCTCTTTTGTATGTGGCATACATCTATCCATTGCCGGCTTGTCTGAGGAGGCCTCTAGTGAGGCTTGTGTTTCAGTTTATGTGGAGTGGCAGGTGCGAGTGGGTCGCCGGGGTACCACATTTCCCCCTCAAGCTGGACGCCATTTTTGTTTCTTTCTTGTTGACGGAGCTTGCTCGTCCGGTTATACACCCGTCCGGCTACCTCCTGCGGGTGTTCTTCTCGTATAAGGCGAGAAGCGTAATGGTGTGGTCTAACGCGGGTCCTCGGCGGAACAGCTGCCGTGGCATTTTGGCCATGCGGCCAAGTGGCTGCGTGCGCACCCCGAGGTTGAAGTTGCCCGAGTAGGTTTAGACCACAGGCACCTGTACGAGGAGGTCAGGCAGGCAGGGAGTCCTGCGCCTGTAGCGGGCATCTCATCAGTGGTCTGGGAGGGAGTGCAGGCGCGGGGCCTGGACAACAGGCTCAAGGACCTGAATTGGTTGGGCCTCCATAAGTGCTTGCCGGTACGTGCCATCTTGTACCGGTATAGTTTGGTGCAATCCCCCACCTGTCCAAGATCCTCTTGTGGCAGGGAGGAGACTGTGCGCCATGCCTTTTGGGACTGTGCCTTTGCCGGACTAGTCTGGGCTAGGGCACGGGTAATGCTAGGTGTGGTTAGGAGTGATTTTGTTGTGACATGGGCTAGGCTAGAGAGAGGCGTAGGGAGAGCAAAGGGAACGGATAGGGACAGGTTTCTGCTCTGGCTTCTCATGAGTCTCTTTAAAAAGGGACTGTGGGAAGCCAGGCAGAATTTAGTCAAGACAGGGAGAGATTGGGGGGTGGAAGGGATAGTGAGAAGGGTGGAAGGTGATTTGAGGGGGAAGATGAAGAGGGAGGAGAGGAAGTGGGGGAAGCATGCGGCACGGGAGAGGTGGAAAGGGGGTTTAGGGCTGGGAGTGTTAGAGTGAGTTTGGTAAGGGGATAGATTAGGGGAGATAGGGAAAGGGTTAGGTATTGGTTAGGTATGACGGGGAGGGACGATGCTCCCCTGAGGTTTGTTTTTGTTTGATGTTTTTGTAAATACAATTAATTAAGAATGAATGAGAATTATGATTTTGTAATAGTATGAATGGTATTGATTGTAATAAATTATTTTAACCACAAAAAAAAAAAAAAAATTGTTTGTGTCTTTATTCTCCGGACTAAAATGTCCTGTTGTTTGGACTGAGAACTTGTACACGCCCTGTGTGTTGGTGTGACCGGTTTTGTTGCGCCGGTGAATAAAATTGACAAACGACTGAACCCTGCTCTCTGCGCCTGATTCCACCCACCACTCCTAGTTTATCGTAACAGCTACAGTGCAGGCTAACTCAAATGAGCTGCTAAATTAACTATCTAGCCAACTTCAAATACTGTATAGATAGATAGCTAGCTAAGTGAATTAAATATCAGCAACTACCTAACTTCATATTAGCTAGCTATCTATTTATCACTGTTAAAAACAACTCCAAATGCATTTATAGGTAGCTAGCTAGCTAACAGCCATGGAGGAGGGTGAAAGGATAGCAGCCCCAACTGTCAATGAGAGAGGAGGCTATTCTGGAAAGGGCAGGTACTTTTGTGTTGTTCCTGTTCCTAGAAGTGAGGACCGAGATAATAGTAACATAATATCCAGTGTGGTGTAATTTGACTATAATGAAGTGTGTTTCTTGTTAGGTTTTCTGTCCTCAGATAAAGAGCTCTATGAAAGCCAGACTACATATGAAGAGGTCCCAATGAAGAGCAGTGGTTCTCAGTCCTAGGGGACTCAAAGAGGGGCACATTGTTGTTTTTTCCTCAGCACTGCACAGCTGATTCAAATGATCAACTCATCATGAAGCTTCAAGTGGTATTTATGTATTCATTTGTGATGCTATCCTTGATATGATCCTGTTATTGTCACATGCTACACATGCACATATGTGTGCCCATGTATCTATCAATCCAATGTTATCATGATTTGTTATCAGGGATATTATACTTTAGTAATCCACAATGACCTGGTGATGTAACAGTCTAATAATGACATTGTCTTCCATATTCCTACAGATACCTTGTAGCTGGAGATTCCTTCAAAACGATTGCCTACAGTTACCGTGTAGGGTACTGCAAGGTTGGGTGACCAGGGTCATCTGGGACTGCCTCCTGGAGGAATTCAGGTGTGTGAAGGCTACCTGTGTCCTGCATAACTTCATGATGGACACGAGGACCAGGAGGGGATCTGCAGCTCGCCGCTGTGTCCAGGAGGAGGAGTCTGCTGTTCTGCAGGATGTTTCAAGGATGGGGTCCAACAACGCAGCAAGAGAGGCAATCCGTGTGCAGGAGATCTTCACCTCCTACTTCTTCAAAGAGGGTGCTGTTCCCTGGCAACACCATAGACTACACTATGCACAACCAAAGGCTCTTTTAAGAGCCATTCACATTGCAATAAGAGTATTCTTCCATTTACTTAGCTATGTTAACTGCAGTTATTCCATTCCCAGTTTCTCTCCCTTTGATTTATACTTCTCAGGTGAGGGTGCTGTTTAGGTAAGGGTGTGATGTCTGTGCAAAAAACAAAACAGGCTATTTTAAATCACCCAATTTTTAAAAAATGTAGAACAATTAGACACCCGATAACCCACAACTACACACTGATGTATCAATCTGATTGTTGGATTGTGTTGTACTGTAAGCAGGTTCAGGGGCCTGTTGCACAAAACTAGGATAAGGGATTAAGCCAGGATATCTTGGTGATCCTGGCTCAATTGATCCGTAATCCGGTTGCACTAAAGATGGATAGGGGGCAGGAGGATATGTTATGGTATAAATTACCATGGAGATTTATTCTGTGGAGCTAGCCTGCTCCAGACCAGGCTAAATTCCAGGATCTATTTAATCTCATCCCTAATGTCAGTCAGCAGTCACCACAAATGGAAACCAATAGTTATTTCACTGCTCACTATACATTGTTATCACATATAACTAGACCCACTGTTATTTAAACGTTTGTGATCATTAATTTCAATGATTTTGGATAAAAAATGATTTTTAGATGATGTTGCTATCATTAGATAATTTACAGTTTCCCATAGACTATAAGGCTATATATAAAATGCTAGAATATTAGGGCCACAGAGGGGAAAAAAACACAAGTCATAATATTGTAACCAGTTGTTTTAAAGGAGGACAGTTGTTAAAATGACAGATGTGGGGCATTTCGTGAAATTGTACTTCAGTATGGTTTCATAAACAAAGACATGCTGATGTGCCAGAATATTAAGTATCACATTGTCATAAGTATCAAAACTGTAAAAACAATATGTAGCTTTTCTGCAGAAAGAACCAGCCTCATAAATTTATGACTTTATCCTTTTTCTTCAGTGTGGCCCTAGTACTCTGTCATATAAACAAATACACATTCCATATGAATATAAAAACACAATGTGTAACATTATGTTCCTTTATTGAATAAGGACAAAACAAAGCAGGTAAACCATCAGCTCCTTTCAAAACTGAAGTCACAGTGACTCTACAAGATGGAAAGCACAGAATCTAAGCATATTATACAAAATTATACATATACAGACCTTTGAATGTGTATAACACACCCTGCATGTCTGCACACTAAAATAAATGCAGGACAAATCCATACACATCAACTGAACAGACAAATGAATGGATGCAGTAGCCTCCCTGCAGCCTTGTATTACACACAGTATACCGCACAAACATCATAAGAGGCCAAATTCGTCAAAAAACGAACCCAAAAAAACCCAAATTCCTCTGCCACCGCAGGACATATTTAACCAAAATTGAAAGCACACATACTAACTAAAATAATTCAACACATATTGGTCCCTCAGCAGCCGACCACTGTCGTCATCAGGGAAGATTGCCGGATTGTCCCAGTCCATGGCTGGTGGCACTCTGGGGGCCCTCTCCTTCCTCAGGCAGGCCACATTGTGAAGGACAGCACAAGCCACAGTAATATCACATGCCCTAACAGGGCTGACCCTTAATTTGTGAAGGCAGTGAAAGCGTGCCTTCAGGAGGCCAAAGGTCATTTCAACTCTGGCCCTGGTCCTGGCATGGGCATGGTTGTAGGCCTGCTGTGCTTCCTGGGGGTCTGTGAAAGGTGTCAGGAGAAAAGGCTGGCAGCCATACCCCCTGTCTCCCAGCAACACACCAGAGAATTCACCTGTCAACACAAAATCTCATCATTACTACCTCATAAACACAGTGATATTCTTGACACAGCCATGATGGTTATAAATAGGGGTTGTGTGGCTTACCTTGTGATAGGCACTGATAGATTTCAGAGGCCCGAAAGATTCTGGAGTCATGGACTGAGCCAGGCCATTTTGCCACAACATTGCTGATCACACAGTCAGCATTGCAGACCATCTGAAATCATAAGATGAGGAATATTACACCAATCAATGCACATCACTGGCAATGCAGAGTGTTCGTCAATGGACAATATCAAAAAGTTATGTTCACCTGAACATTAATGCTGTGAAAGGATTTCCTATTCACAAAATCGGCCTCATGGGCACCTGAGGGGGCTTTTATCCTTATGTGTGTGCAGTCCACTGCACCAATGACATTGGGGAAACCTGTCACACAAAGTAATGAGTATCCTACTATGTGTTAACAGTTGTCCTGTAATTTGTAGATCCTCTTACCTGCAATCCTATAGAACTCCTCTTTGATGTCACAGAGTCTTCTGTGGCCAGGGAAGGAGATGAAGACATCTGCTAATGCTTTGATAGCCAGACACACACTCCTTATTGTGCGGCAAATTGTGGCCTTGTTCAGCTGTTCTGCATCCCCCACTGAGTACAGGAAGGCTCCACTAGCAAAAAAGCGCAAGGCCACACAAACCATTTGCTCCACACTCAGTGCATGGCTCCGTGCAGTGCGGTGCTTAATCCTGGGACCCAGTAGTCTGCATAGATACCTGATGCCATCTGCAGAAAACCTGTATCTTTCATATAGATGGTCATCAGGGAAGGCCAGTGGGTCCAACCGGTCCCTGAAGACCCTTTCTCACCTGAAGGCTCTCCTCAGCACAAGTGCTTCTTCATCCACCACATCTCGCACGAATGGGCATGCCATTGTCAGAGCAGAAAGGAACACACAATTTTGGGCCTTCATATAGGCTAGTGGCCACACCTGGTGCTGGGGGGGGTGGGCAAAAGAGGGCGATGCCTTATAACGATGACTTGGTTGTACTGATTGCTGGGAAAATAAAAAAAACCTTAGAAAGATGCCACCGTCCTGTGTGCTCACAATAAGAGCTCATATGTCATGGCTCACTTGACTTTACGAGAATATACCTAATTTTTATTTTGAGCTGTGTCATCTTCTTGGAGCTGGGGGAGGAAAGAAAAATAATGATTAATACATTTGTGTTACAGTTAGCATACAGTGTACATTGAAGGCATATCTCACCTCCCTCTCAAGTTTTTTTATTTCAAGGTCCAGTTTCCTAATTGTCCTCTTTTTTATTTCGAACTCCAGTGCAAGATTTTCCATCTTTTTCTTCTTGTACTGAATGTCTATGTCTGCCAGTTCTATTTGGCACCGGAGGTGGTTGCCATACAACTTTCTGATAGCTTGTGAGCTCTGTGAACACAATACAATTAGCGCAGCTGGAATTTGGCAGGATGTGGTGTCCTTTTATTAATACGCACTATGTTGCCAGGCTGGTTTTCCCACTGTATAGCATCTGGGTCCTGTAAAAGAAATTAGATTTTTTGATTTTGATGAGGACTCCTCACCATTGTAGAGTAAATAGTACTTTCACAGTCTTAACATGATACCTCATGCCTTCTGGAATCCAGAGAGATGGTCTCCTCCTCATCATCGTCTCCATCATGTGCTGTTGCTGCTGCACTGGGGCCTTCACCCTATCACATTTAATCGGATTCATATTGAAGCTAGTAGACAAGACATGCCAGGCCTACAGTATGCCTTTGATGGAGTACTCACTGGATCAGCATCGTCTGGTGCTTGTGCTGGTGGCTCTAACAGGAACACAGTGCTGCCAGACACTGCAAGGCAATAGGTAAACCAAAGTCAGACAGTCCAAATTGATTCAATATGAATGTGGTTGTATCCCATGTAGAGATGGAAGGACATACCTTGAATGAAGCGGGTGGCATCTTGGGAGGAACCTATGCTCGTCTCTTTCCCCCCAGGGATCCCCTCTAAGACGGGCCTGCCTTTATTTAGCTCCAAGGCCATGTCCTCTGCTGGGGTAAGGTCAGCCTTTGGTGACCCACCACCCGTGCCTTGTCTGTGGGTATTCTTTTTCACTGCTAAAACAGTACAGACAATGTGTGAGCAGGCACCTTCTGGGTACAATATATGCTTGTGCTTTGTTAAATATTAGTCAGGGACCATACCATTCTGCAGAATGTTCTTGTATTTGATTTTGACCTGCTGCCATGTCCGTTTTGGCCCGTTCATGTTTAATCTACACACACACACACACACACACACACACACACACACACACACACACACTTAATGGAGTCACACTGCAAAAAATTACTTGGTATTTTTGTCTTGTTTTCAGTAAAAATATCAAAAATTTTATCATAGCTTTATACAGTGTGATGGAGTTACTTTACACAATTTCACTCATATCTGCAGTGCATTTCAATAAAAAAAATTAACCGTTTCATAATTACAGTACAACTGCATTTTTGGAGATGTGAATTAAATATTTGAATTGTAATTGTGATGTTTCAGCGGAGCGGTGAGTGTGTAATTGTGCACTACTTACGCATTCAGGCGGTCTGCAATACTTTGCCACGGTTTTTCTCTTTGCTTTATCACTGTGGCGGTGTTGCCTTTCTTCTTAATTATATCTTTTACCTCCTCGTATGCCTCCATGAGGATTTGTGCTTCCGACGGGGAAAAGTACGCGGCTCTAGTTGCCATGGTAAATCAGTTAATCTGTGATCTGTGGCGGGGTCTATTTGAGTGAGCCGTGAGCGCGCACCTATCCAGGATTGGTTTCACCTGGCTTAATGAATCCGTGTCTGCTCATCCTGGCTTGGTCTTTGTGCAACCAATTAAGCCTGGACGCACATGTTTTGGCTTCATTGAGCTCAGCTGAGTCATTTATCCCGGATGTCTTAATTCTACTTTTGTGCAACAGGCCCCAGGTGTATAACTGTGGCTCCTTCCACCTTCATAGAATAGGCAAGAGGGCCAACCATGGAGAATAGTAAGACACTTCATTATTTCAATAACTACGATGTATTGTTTGTCCGTTCATGTTTTTCAGCATAAAGTACTCTGCAGCCACTTAGTGTGGTGTGGACACCAGGTGAGGCCTCACACAGATTCCTGTTGAACATATGGGAGAAGATAGCTAGCTACACATCCATGGGCATACAGGGATTTTAATCATCCACTGCACAATAGCATACGTTATTTCATCTATCTGCATGGCAAATACAAATTTGTACATTCAATTTGCAGTAAATTCTTCAGCCAGCTAGATTCTATACATCCACTTTTTCACAAAACGACCGCCTGGTTTGTGGGTTGTTTAAGGTGTCCCTAAAACAACCAGAATGACAATTTCAAACTCATGTCACAACACCTATAAAACTAGCCCAGCTAGCTGGCTAAATCACGATTTACGTAAATGAGTGACTGATATTGATTTATTTAGGGGGGGCTAATTAATATTTTAGGACTGGCGACGTTTTAAAAATTATTATTATTCCAACCCTTTAAATTTGTCTGAAAATTAAATAAACATTTTACTCAACTGCGTTACCCACTCCAGTCAGCAGATGGCGGTCTGGGAATTTATGGTTATGCTGTTGGTGTGACGTATAATCTAGTGGACGGAACGCTTCTTTCATCAGCAGCAACAGCTCGTCAGACACCTCGGTAGCTTGCTAGACAAATTAGCCGAACCAATATAGCTCTTTAGACGCTTTCGTGTATATTAGCCACTGTGTTTTAAACCCATTTCTGTCGTCTAGTTAGTTATCCGATTTAATTTCATATTTACGGTGTTGTTATTAGTCAGCAAGCGGGCTGGTTAAGTTAGCATTAGCCTAGCTAACATCCCCGACCATGCGGTCACTAAGCTACTCTCCTTCTAATGAAGAGAAGGATATCACAGTAAAACAAGAAGTAGAGAGTGGGGCCTTTACTGTGAAAGAAGAGGAGGACGCGTTCAGAGTGAAAGACGAGGAAGATATCACAGTAAAACAAGAAGTGGAGAGTGGGGCCTTTAGTGTGAAAGAAGAGGAGGACGCGTTCAGAGTGAAAGAGGAGGATGGTGTTACAGTGAAAGGAGAGCATGTAGTTTATGGCGTGAAAGAGGAGGGGGAGGAGATGACTGTTACATCGAAAAAGGAGGAAGAGGAGGAACGTGGATATCTGGTTCCGGTTTCCCAAACGCATCTTAAGGCGTCCAGTGGTTCTAACGATGAACTCAACCGTAAGATGGTTTTGAGAAACCGTTCCCTGATTAACACTAGTAAGTACTGTCTTAACAACAGAGGCACAAACTCTGCAGTTGAACTGATGTTTGGTGTTAAGGTGGAAATCTGCAATTGCTACATCCATATTGTGACTTTAAAATTATTTATTTACAGCCATTGATTCTTGAAGAATATAACACATGCCTCATGAGCGGAGTTCAACTGTTGTACCCCATCAGAACCCCAAATAATATTTTTTTTACTATAATGTTTAGAAACAATGTAAATCAACACTGTATAGCAGTTAAGACAAATTCGTATTTTCATTAACGGACTAGGAACAGTGGGTTAATTGCCTGTTCAGGGGCAGAACGACAGATTTGTACCATGTCAGCTCGGGGATGTGCAACCGGTTACTAGTCCAACGCTCTAACCACTAGGCTACCCTGCTGCCTCAACATGGTTAAAACTATAATGTTGATATCATGGATGGTCAGTCCTTGCATCTGTAGGTCTGTCTGTAGTTACATTTATCCAAACCCATAATAATTTTATTACCAAAATAGTGGTGGAATGACAGATTTGTTATTGTTTGAACTGCAGATTGCTGGGTTGTGTGGGGTTTTTAAACAGCAACAAAATGGCTGCCCAGAGACTTGGTTAACAGCTGAGGGATGGGGGAAGGAGAAGTGTAACCACTCTCAAATTCATAGAGAACGATATTGTAGAAAACTTAACCCAACACCTAGCGACCTCGTCAAGAAGTTCAGACATCTTGGCAAAACAGTTATAAGGTGTTGACTTGACAGTCGCTGGACCCAGGTTTGAGTTCAGCTCAGGGCCTCTCCCTGAATTCACTACACTATGAATACAAGGACTGGCCATCCATGAGGTCATAATGATAATTTAACCAGTTTTCTAGGCTATATAGTATATTCTAGAATTCATCCATGATGTCATAATGATAGTTTAACCAGGTTTCTAGGCTATATAGTACATTCTCTCATTTTGTCTGTCACAGTTGAAGTGTACCTATGATGAAAATTACAGGCCTCTCATCTTTTTAAGTGGGAGAACTTGCGCAATTGGTGGCTCACTAAATACTTTTTTTTGACCCACAGTATGTCATGCAACAACAACCAAAGGGCTTCTTCGTTCATTACAGGTATATTTGTTGTTCGGTGAAGTTGTGGGCCAATATGGATAACAGTGTACAAACCCTCATTGTCAGGTTGATGGAAAACCAAAAAGCATTTTACTGGTTGAAGTGTTTTTTGATTTGCGATGATGACACAAACATTATATTAAGCAGGACATTCAAACGATCCTTACAATTAAACTCCAAAGTACTGTGAAATGCACTCATAAGCAACCTGGAAATGGAGGTTCCTTCCCTGAGTTTTCCCCCATTCACATTCAGAATACATTGTGAAAAACAAATCTTTGCTCACCATTTTTGCTCCTGGCAGATATACTACATCCATAACTAGTGGTTTCCTCATTACCAGATATACTACATCCATAACTAGTAGTTTCCTCATGACCAGATATACTACATCCATAACTAGTGGTTTCCTCATTACCAGATATACTACATCCATAACTAGTGGTTTCCTCATTACCAGATATACTACATCCATAACTAGTGGTTTCCTCATTACCAGATATACTACATCCATAACTAGTGGTTTCCTCATTACCAGATATACCACATCCATAACTAGTGGTTTCCTCATTAGCAGATATACTACATCCATAACTAGTGGTTTCCTCATTACCAGATATACTACATCCATAACTAGTGGTTTCCTCATTAGCAGATATACTTTGTCGCGATACGAAACCTTCAGCCCCGCCGCTTGGCCGGCAGCGGGGTGCTAGAGGTGGTTAGCGTCCCGTTCCCTGGATTGGACAGGGCACTATAGATACTTCAGGTTATCTCGGTATAACCAGGACCGCTCGCGTAGCCCTCCCTCTCTTTCTATATCGAAGCATTGTCCGCTTAGAGAGGTCTTTTGCCTTGTCACTCTCAACGGTCTAGCTCTAGCTGGGATGTGTGAACCCCACGTTTATCCTCTAGACTCTTTGTTTCACCACTAATTGATCCCTGAGTTGTTATTAAGCACTAGTCCTACCAGTCTCTATATGATTTCCCTGTGGTTGAGTATTTCCCCTCTGTGATGTATCTAGTTTAAAGTGTGAAGACCTTTAGTCAACTTAGTCTCACTACTCTGCCCGTCGGCTAAGTATCGCTTGGAAAATAAAACTTAGATAGATCGATAAGACAATTAAATGAATCACTACTGGACACACCTTCCTCCTTGTCTTTTAATGGTAACTCATTCTGTCATAGAGCATTGATCCCCGTTTCCAGTGTCCTGGTAGCAGGGAGTGTCAGAGTTGTTATCTCCCGTGCCATTAACTGTCTTTGAGAGAACCGTTTTTTACAATCAAAAACACTTCAAAATACACAATTTGTTACTCGGTCACACACAGCGTTAATCAAAAACATGCAAATGCCTTAATGCTCTATAAAATGCCTGATACAATGATAACACTTATCTCTACATTAAATGCTTATAATAGTTATTTACTTACCTTTGAGAGATGACGAGGAGACCCACGAGATCAGGAGCAGATTGTCAATCGGTCAGAGTTCTTTTAGAATTTAGTTAGTAGCGACTCCCCTCTACTGGCTGAGAAGTTGACTTGAAGTCGGTGATTTACTAAATTTAGAGATTCAAGTTTGGACTGGATGAGAGGACCCGTTGGTGATCCCTTGCCCCAATGGAATATCAAAAAGTCTAGCACGCAACGAGGCCGAGGTTCTGAGACACGCACCTGGTCAATATGCTTACAGGGTCAATTCAGATAACCATAGGTATAAACAAGAGATCAACTAAAGGACTAGAGTGACTCTCAGTCCCGTTGAACTACCGCAGCGTCCGTGGCACGCAACGAGGCCGAGGTTCTGAGACACACGCACCTGGTCAATATGCGACAAAACAGCTGTTCAATAGTTAAACGGTATATTGGAAAGTCACTTCTCAGATCCAACAAGTTAGAATCTTTAAGTAATTTGAGTCAGGTGTAAATTTACCCGAAGTCAAATGGTTGTCTAAATGAATTCAGAATTCAGGAAGTCAGCGCCAATTAATGGCAAATGTCTCTTTATATACCTTTTGATTCTCTGCACCCGATCCGCTTCTTCTCCCATTCCCTCAGAGCAGAGAGGGTGATGACATATCTTACAACAGGAAATACTTTTCTTACAGTGCATATATGGGCCTCTTGTTATGACAGAGCCTATTACTCTAGCAACAATGAAGAAACACTTTTCTTACAGTGCGCAAATGGGCCTCTGTTTATGACAGTGCCCTTACTCTATCAGCAATGAGTCTATCAGCTGTTCCCATTCAGAGGTGTCACTTGAGGCAGAGGGTGATTCTTCCTGACACCAGTCAGGTTCAATAGTTGGTTGGCTGGTGCCTTCTTCTGGTGGCTTTGCCCAATCCGGTATTTCGGTAGGCGAGATCATCTCTGTCTCTACCCTTGGTGGGAGAGGCAGGGGAAGAGGACCAGGAGGTAGATCCATTTGACGTTTTACTATAGTCATATAATTTAACAGGCGTCAATTGTTGTACAACTTCATGGGTATCACCTTTTACCTCAAATAACCAGTGGATTTCTGCTGTTGTGTGCCTTTAACTGTCTGTCTGACGTTGTCATTCACACAGGAGAGAGATGTGACTATCATGGATCCTCTGGGGAGACTCAACAACCTCATGATGCTGACGAGGCAGAGAAGAGTCTCTCCAGATCAGAACTCCTCAAGAAACACCCGCAGAGACCCACAGGGAAGAGAACCTACTGCTGCTCTGACTGTGGGAAGAGATTCACATCATCAGGCATTAAAATTCATCAGAGAACACACACAGGAGAGAAACGTTATAGCTGTGATCAATGTGGGAAGAGTTTTACTTCATCTGGCAATCTGACTCAACACCAAAGAACACACACAGGAGAGAAATCTCATAGCTGTGATCAATGTGGGAAGAGTTTTAGTCGATCTGGAGATCTGACAGTGCACAAGAGAATACACACAGGAGAGAAACCTTATAGCTGTGGTCAATGTGGGAGGAGTTTTAGTCGATCTGGAGATCTGACAGTGCACAAGAGAATACACACAGGAGAGAAACCTTATAGCTGTGACCAATGTGGGAAGAGATTAGCTACATATGGCCACCTGACTCTACACCAGAGAACACACACAGGAGAGAATCCGTATAGCTGTGATCAATGTGGGAAGAGATTTGCTACATCTGGCCACCTGACTCTACACCAGAGAACACACACAGGAGAGAAACCTTATAGCTGTGGTCAATGTGGGAGGAGTTTTAGTCAATCTGGAGATCTGACAGTGCACAAGAGAATACACACAGGAGAGAAACCTTATAGCTGTGATCAATGTGGGAAGAGATTTACTCAGTCACACAGCCTGATACACCACCAGAGAATACACACAGGAGAGAAGCCTTATAGCTGTGATCAATGTGGGAAGAGATTTGCGACACCTGGCCACCTGACTCTACACCAGAGAACACACACAGGAGAGAATCCGTATAGCTGTGATCATTGTGGGAAGAGATTTGCTACATCTGGCCACCTGACTCTACACCAGAGAACACACACAGGAGAGAAACCTTATAGCTGTGGTCAATGTGGGAGGAGTTTCAGTCGATCTGGCGATCTTACAGTGCACAAGAGAATACACACAGGAGAGAAACCTTATAGCTGTGATCAATGTGGGAAGGGATTTGCTACATCTGGCAACCTGACTCTACACCAGAGGACACACACAGGAGAGAAACCTTATAGCTGTGGTCAATGTGGGAGGAGTTTTAGTCGATCTGGCGATCTGACAGTGCACAAGAGAATACACACAGGAGAGAAACCTTGTAGCTGTGATCAATGTGGGAAGAGATTTGCTACACCTGGCCACCTGACTCTACACCAGAGAACACACACAGGAGAGAAACCTTATTGCTGTGATCAATGTGGGAAGAGTTTTAGTCGATCTGGAGATCTGACAGTGCACAAGAGAATACACACAGGAGAAAAACCTTATAGCTGTGATCAGTGTGGGAAGAGATTTACTCAGTCACACAGCCTGACACACCACCAGAGAATACACACAGGAGAGAAACCTTATAGCTGTGATCAATGTGGGAAGAGTTTTAGTCGATATGGAGATCTGAGAGTGCACAAGAGAATACACACAGGAGAGAAACCTTGTAGCTGTGGTCAATGTGGGAAGAGTTTTGTTCAAGCTTGCCATCTGACTGAACACCAGAGAACACACAGGGTTGAAATCTCATAGCTTTGACCAGAGATAATCTGATAAAAGATCTGATCAAATATTAGAAAATACATACATGAAGTAGTTGTTTCATGATTTCAATTAATTAATGTCACAATGTAGAATTTTTAACATTGTAGTAGGAGTATTGTAATGATTTCACAATGTAGAAGCCTAAACGTGTGCCCACTTATGAATTGATAGCAACATGTTATGGATATTAGCCTCATGGGGAAAAATCCAGGCTCTGAAATGGAAGAGTACTATTTATGTGATTTAACAAAAATTGACAAACAAAAAAAGAGTTTGGATCAAATCAAATTTATTTATATAGCCCTTCTTATATCAGCTGATATCTCAAAGTGCTGTACAGAAACCCAGCCTAAAACCCCAAACAGCAAGCAATGCAGGTGTAGAAGCACGGTGGCTAGGAAAAACTCCCTAGAAAGGCCAAAACCTAGGAAGAAACCTAGAGAGGAACCAGGCTATGAGGGGTGGCCAGCCCTTTTCTGGCTGTGCCGGGTGGAGATTATAACAGAACATGGCCAAGATGTTCAAATGTTCATAAATGACCAGCATGGTCAAATCATAATAATCACAGTAGTTGTCGAGGGTGCAACAGATCAACACCTCAGAGGTAAATGTTAGTTGGCTTTTCATAGCCGATCGTTAAGAGTATCTCTTCCGTTCCTGCTGTCTCTAGAGAGTTGAAAACAGCAGGTTTGGGACAGGTAGCACATCCGGTGAACAGGTCAGGGTTCCATAGCCGCAGGCGGAACAGTTGAAACTGGAGCAGCAACACGGCCAGGTGGACTGGGGACAGCAAGGAGTCATCGTGCCAGGTAGTCCTGAGGCCTGGTCCAAGGGCTCAGGTCCTCCGAGAGTGAGAAAGAAATAATTAGAGAGAGCATACTTAAATTCACACAGGACACCGGATAAGACAGGAGAAGTACTCGAGATATATCAAACTGACCCTAGCCCCCTGACACAAACTACTGCAGCATAAATACTGGAGGCAGAGACAGGAGGTGTCAGGAGACACTGTGGCCCCATCCGATGATACCCCCGGACAGGGCCAAACAGGAAGGATATAACCCCACCCACTTTGCCAAAGCACAGCCCCCACACCGCTAGAGGGATATCTTCAACCACCAACTTACCATCCTGAGACAAGGCCGAGTAAAGCCCACAAAGATCTCCGCCACGGCACAACCCAAGGTGGAGCGCCAACCCAGACAGGAAGATCACGTCAGTGACTCAACCCACTCAAGTGATGCACCCCTCCTAGGGACGACATGAAAGAGCACCAGTTTGCCAGTGACTCAGCCCCTTTAATTGGGTTAGAGGCCGGTTCCCCTCTCTCCCAGTGGAGAGAGGGGAACCGGCCAGGCAGAGACAGCAAGGACGGTTCGTTGCTCCAGAGCCTTTCCGTTTACCTTCACACTCCTGGGCCAGACTACACTCAATCATATGACCTACTGAAGAGATGAGTCTTCAGTAAAGACTTAAAGGTTGAGACTGAGTCTGCGTCTCTCACATGGATAGGCAGACCATTCCATTCAAATGGAGATCTACAGGAGAAAGCCCTGCCTCCAGCTGTTTGCTTAGAAATTCTAGGGACAATTAGGAGTTGTGTTACACTTACCACGTTGGTGACCCACTTGAATCAAAATGCAACACTTCAAAATGTGGCGTGCTGTTTTCTACAAATTGTCCTCTAACCAGGGATGTACTCCCAGGGATGTACTCCCAGATTCCGTGTGGTTTTTGAGCTGTTAGTTTTAACAGGACGTGCAACCTCATCTCTCTCCTCTCTCACAATTTTTTTTAGCATGATATCGATGAGTGATGGCAAATAAGTGTTGCATTCCCTTGTTTAGCGACCCCTAAATTTAATGCATCGCTCCCAAATGTAGCTGACTCTTCTGCAGGTTGTCCCCTAACCAGGGAGGTAAAATATATCTCCCATTTCCATGTGTTTTTTTTGTTGTGTCAGTTTCAACAGCACGTACAACCTAATTTCCCCCCTAATCGATATCAGTGATTTATTGCTATTTGTCAAAACAACAGTGTTTCTGGTGCTTGTGCAGTTTATAAGGAGCTTGTTTAAAAAATACAAGTAATATGATTATTGTGGCAGATGTTTGTGTAAATAGCACATGTTATGTTTAGGTTTTCAATTTATCCACAAACTGTTCCTGCATATTGGTTATTGATTTGGACACGTTAAAACTGTGTTTTGACATTGGGCTATCCCACCAAGCAAAATTATATTGAAAAGACGTTGAAAATATGACTATGCAATCAAATATTTCATATTTACATTTCATGTAACATTTGGTAGTGATATTTATTCATGCAACCAACATGACAATTTTTTGGTACAATTATATTGACATTGTTGCCCTGTTTTTAGAATATCAGGGTTAATTCTCACATGTGCCAAACCAAATGTTCTAGAGCATGATATTGGGGACTGGGCCCAGATCCAACAACATGCCTATCTAGTGAACCCTGAAAAGAGAGAGAAGCTCCGCAGTGAGGTGGAAAGTTATTACGGATATTGCAGGAGTTTCCTCTTGAAATCAACATGTCCGTGGTAAGGAAAACTTGGTTGCTGATTATCTCTGGGGTGGGCAGTCAAAAAGATTTGTGTTTTGCGTTGAGCCAGTGTGTTTATTTTGAGTTTTATCTCTTATTCTTTTCCGTATTGAAACTGCACTGTTGGTTAGGGGCTCATAAGGAAGCATTTCACTGTTGTATTCGGTGCATGTGACTAATACAATTTGATCTGAGTTTTGTTTTGGCTCGTTCCAAGAGGACGAGAGTTCTAGAAGCAAGTGAGTTGTAGGAAGACGAGAGTTCTAGAAGCAAGTGAGTTGTAGGATTCTATAGAAAGAAAAAGGAGAAAAAAATAACATGATTGTTTATTATTATTTAGGAATAGGTGTTTTTTCTTGTTTTTAATTGTTGACAGCCAGTAGACACCATGTTTATATTGGTGAAGGTGAAGCATTGTAGTTGATTATAATGTGAAATGGAAGTTGTTTTCTGTTGGTGGTGAGCAAACGTGTCCAACAAAAATATAGGATATGTTTGTTGTCTTAAGGGGGAAGGTGATACAGGCTTTGGTTTTTCCATTTATGTTTTGAGGTTGGACTTTAGCACGTCTAGCTTGTTAGCACGTAGGACGCACTGATTGGTGTCACCTCGTTAGTCAGTATGTGTTACACCTGTGCTGGCTTGTCCATCTCGTTAGTGAGAAGGTTTTTCACCTGAGCTGGTCCAGGTTCTATTTAAGAGTGTCTGGCCCAGTGCTCCAGTTGTCTTGATAGATGTGACAAATCAACACCTTTAGAGAGTCAACACGTTTGCTTCCTGTTTTTAAGCTTGTTGTGGGTTTTTCTTTTGTTTGCCTCTTCTTGGGCAGATTTAGTGGGTCTCATGGTGGGTGTCTTTTAGGTCCCAGTTGTTGTTACTAGTCAACTTTCAGTGGACACTGAGAGCAAAACTGCAACATTATGTTATTGTACTTTTATTGTATCAAATGGTTGTTTTATGTAACAGAATAGAGGGTTCTTAGAACTATTGTGTCTGTGTTCTACTGAGGATGGGCTTCTGGGAGAAAACACTGACAGGAGATTTACAATGTTTTTGGGGTGATTTAAAACCTAAAGAGGCAGTATTCCAGATTATGAGTTAATGTTTCTGTTCTATATGTTACCAGGGAGAGATGACCTCAGGGCCAGACCCTGGTTTCTACACAGAGTACTGTTTTTACAGCAGATGCTGTCTGCTGAGAATTATAAGTATCTTTCATACAAATCTTAACCTTGTGACCCGTTCTATACATCTGTTGTTGGTCATGTAGGTTGAAAGGGGTGTATCTTAGCTATAAAATACCTTTTGTACTTTTGTCTCGTGGCTCTCAACGAATCATCTGGGGGTGATTTGTTGACCAGCCAATATTATTGTAGAGCACTCAATTGATTAACTTTATGTGTGTGTGTTGTATTGACCTGCTCCCTTATTAATAAGTGAATAAAGATTTAGTTTAAGAATAAATCTGACTTGTGTGATAATTTCTTTAATATCAAATGAGAAACAAACTTAACAACCACATTTGGCAATGTGAATCTTGACTTGGTGACCGCTCCTGACGACCTGGGTAAACCGTCCTCGATCCTTTAGGGGTTCTTCAATTTGAAACTGTGGGGGAACCCCTAAAAGTTATTTGAAAAACCTTTTGTGGGAACCCCTATATGTCATTTGAAGAACCCCTTATCATGGTTCCTCAAGGAACCTTTTGGGGTTCCTTTTTTAACTCCCTGTCCACCCATTATAAAAACATATTATAATAATATTGACAATATTGACTTAAATAATGAATTGTTTATTTAGTGGCACCACAAATGTGAATTCATATTTACAAAACAATTTACCAAACAAAACAGATTACAAAACTGCAACATTTCTGCAGACATGTCAGACCATAATAAATAATACATTTACCTCTTATAGTGCTTTTCATGACATTTAAAAAATATATACAAATGTGAATTAATATTTACAAAACAATTTACCCAACAATTTTTTTTTTAAATGATGATGTACAATAAAAACAACATACATTAAAAATGAATCATAGGTAAACTAACAACATTGTAGACTTCATAATAAATGCAGATTTTTCAGCTTTAGTGTGTATATCATATTCACCTAGTTATGTTAGGAAGTTTGCCATCTTTATGACCGGCCCTGGTAACTTCACCCAACTTCTCCTATCCCCAGAACACAGTAACTTAATAACATAAGTGTTTTTCTGACATTTTGAGAAATTTAAGGGAACATTTTTAAAAAAAAATACAGCCGAAGCAGAGCCCCAAGTCCCATGGAGACGTCCTCGAGGGCGTGGATGTTCTCCCCATCAAAGGCCAGCGGGATTTCATTCTCATGGTGAAATGGATTTCCACCGATGTGCAGTAAAGGAGTGAAGAGCGGTGAAATCTGTGTCAACAAAAGTAAGAAAAGATTAATACACATACAATTAACAAAGACCATAACAAATGTTCAGCTGTAGTTTTATATAAACGTGCACACCTATGTTTATGAAGAAACAGATGAATGGTGCATAAGCATACCATGTCACGGACATAAAGGCCACTCGGGTCCTCTTTGAAGAGGTAGGGCAAGAGCAGAATCGCTGCTGTGGTCTCCAGTCCTAGTAAAGCATTGATCTTACTACACTTGCTAATTTTATTACAAAATACATTAGAGAAAGGGAAGGAATAAGAGCAAATCCCTCTTCTGTATTTTCCTTCAGGGACTGTCAAAATAGCAGGATGATGTCCTCACCCCTGCCTCGCCTCTCTACCTCTGCTAGTCATTGAATTCTCTTTTTGTCTATATCCATTCCATGGCCTTGATTCATTTCTGAGAAGTTCTGAAAAGATAATTAAGATAATTAACGCGGACATGTAACGTTTCCAAAATGGGATAGTATTGTCCATGTAACGTTTCCAAAATGGGATAGTATTGTCCATGTAACGTTTCCAAAATGGGATAGTATTGTACATGTAACGTTTCCAAAATGGGATAGTATTGTACATGTAACGTTATGCCCCCTTGTGAGTTAATAGTATTGCATGCTGTAGCAGGCTATATAAAGAGAAAGACCTCCATTGACGGTTCAGTTCGTTGTAACATCTCGTATTGTTGATTTCAAAATTTTTCATCTTCAACAAATGCACTAAATGTAAACTTTTTCATACTAAGATGGAGCATGAGTCGATTGGTTGGTCATTGGTTTCATTTATTTTTGCAATATGTTCAAACCAAGCTTGAATAATACAGCACATTTCAGACATGGATGCAACGCAATGCATTTCACAGGAAGAATAAATAAAACATTCACAGCAAACAGAACTGAAAGACTAATGACTAACAAGAACTGGATGCTACAACCCAAAATATAAGCTTGTTTTACTACATTGTTTGTTACATTCCCCAGCAAGAAAACCATAAACGTCACTTAAAAAGAAGAGGGAACTAACAAAGTCATTGACAACAAAAACTAAACAGGTTTTAGGAGGGATTCTGAATGACACTATGATGGTGTCCACTGAAAGTTGACTAGTAACAACAACTGAGACATAAGACACCCACCATGAGACCCACTAAATCTGCCCAAAAAGAGGGAAACAAAAGAAAAACCCTCACCAAACTTACAGACAGGAAGTAAACCAAAAAGGTGGTTAAAATAATTTATTACAATCAATACCATTCATACTATTACAAAATCATAATTCTCATTCATTCTTAATTAATTGTATTTACAAAAACATCAAACAAAAACAAACCTCAGGGGAGCATCGTCCCTCCCCGTCATACCTAACCAATACCTAACCCTTTCCCTATCTCCCCTTCCCTAATCTATCCCCTTACCAAACTCACTAACACTCCCAGCCCTAAACCCCCTTTCCACCTCTCCCGTGCCGCATGCTTCCCCCACTTCCTCTCCTCCCTCTTCATCTTCCCCCTCAAATCACATTCCACCCTTCTCACTATCCCTTCCACCCCCCAATCTCTCCCTGTCTTGACTAAATTCTGCCTGGCTTCCCACAGTCCCTTTTTAAAGAGACTCATGAGAAGCCAGAGCAGAAACCTGTCCCTATCCGTTCCCTTTGCTCTCCCTACGCCTCTCTCTAGCCTAGCCCATGTCAAAACAAAATCACTCCTAACCACACCTAGCATTACCCGTGCCCTGGCAAAGGCACAGTCCCAAAAGGCATGGCGCACAGTCTCCTCCCTGCCACTCCACATAAACTGAAACACAAGCCTCACTAGAGGCCTCCTCAGACAAGCCGGCAATGGATAGATGTATGCCACATACAAAAGAGACGGCAACACATCCACCTTTAGGACCAGGACTTTGCCCATAAAAGACAAATACCTAGCCTTCCACATTGCTAGCTTCCTCTGTACCACTGCGATACGCATGTTCCAGTTTAGCGTCGCTGAGCCGGAGGTCTCAAAATGAACCCCGAGAATCCTCAGGGCCCCTTCACAGAGAGATAACCCACCAGGCACATCCGTTCTACAGCGCCATCTTCCGAAAAACTTGACGGAAGACTTTGCATGGTTCAGAACTGCTCCCGACGCTCGGGTGAAATCCCCAAAGATGGCAAGGGACCTTGTCAGGCACGAGTCCTTGCACAACAGCAAGGAAGTGTCGTCGGCGTACTGCGTCATCTTAACACGCAGCCCACCGCTTCCAGGGATCAACAAGCCTTCCACCCCTGTGTCTGCCCTAATGGCAGCCCCCAGAGGCTCCATGTACAGAACGAAGAGGAGAGCCGAGAGTGGGCATCCCTGCCTGACCCCAGACGAGAGGTCAAAAACGTCACCTAAGTGACTATTTACACTAACTCGACACCCCGCTCCGACATATAAAGTACGGATCCATCCTATAAACTTCTCCCCAAATCCTAATCTACCTAACACCCTGAATAGAAAAGATCTATTCACGCGATCAAAAGCTTTCGCCTGATCTAGCGCTGCTACCATTAAAGGCAGCCCTCTATCTTCAACCCAAGCGATGGAATCCCTGATCAACTGTAGGTTCCATCTTATAGAGCGGCCCTCTACCCCGCACGTCTGATCCTCGTGGACGACGTAGGGAAGGGCTGTGCGCAACCGGTCTGCTAAAACCTTTGCAAGAATCTTGTAATCTACGCACAGCATGGTCAATGGCCGCCAGTTGCCAAGGTCAGTTGCTTCCCCCTTCTTATAAAGAAGTGACAGCACACCAACAGCCATTGATCCCCCCGGGACCCCCGTCTCAAGGATGGCCTTCAAGACTTCGAGAACCACTGGTCCAAGTATACCCCAAAACTTGAGGTAAAACTCAGCCGGCAGCCCATCCATCCCAGGCACCTTCCCTTTTCCCATCCTCCTAAGAGCGCTCTCAACCTCTTCTAGTGAGATCTGGGCCTCCATCACGTCTCTAATGTCCTCTGGCAACCGCCGGGACAAGTGTTCTAAAAACACGTTTCCCTGCTCTACATCTATTTCCCTTTCCTTAAATAAACCTTGGAAATGATCAGTTGTCACTCTGACCATTTCCTCTGGTTTACTTACTATACTACCATTTTCTTCCCTAACTCCCTTCATTACCTTCCTACTCTGTCTGGCCCTAACCGACTTAAAGAACATAGCGGAACAAGTCTCATTATGTTCTAGAAAGCCACTATGCGCACGCTCCAGGAAAGCTCGAGCCTTCTGCTCCTGCAGCTCCCTGAGCTGCGCCTTTAGGGCTGCGAATCTCTCCCAGTCAATCGACCCGCCGAGGTTGCCTGCCTCGTACTCGAGTTCAATTAACCTTTGGATACGATCCACCTCCCTCCTTTCCTCCCTTTTTTTCCTTCTACAATATCCTATTATAAAAGCCCTTATCCTCCCCTTGACTAAATCCCACCACTCTAACACCCCCTCGCACATGGACCGGAGGCCGTCAAGCCTCCGAAAGAAACAAAAAAATGCGTCAACGAAAGCCTGCTCCTCCAGCATATCCCGATCTAACTTCCAGTACCCCCTACCGAAGAGGCAGACTGGCGACCCCACCTGCAGGAACACCCCGTCGTGATCCGTGAAGAAAACAGGCAACAGCCGCCCAGACAACTGACCCAAAGACCTGGATACAAAAATGTAGTCGAGCCTCCGCGCAACCCCCCTGGAGTTGCGCCATGTAGGACCGACCATTGCCGGAGTAGTGTGCAGGCCACCATCAACCAGACCATGGCAAGCCATTAGCCCAGAGATGGCACCTGCACTGCTATCACCGCCTAACCCTAAATCTATATTAAAGTCTCCTCCTATCACCAAGTGCCTGTTTGTAACACACAGGGGCGCCAGACAGTCCACCATCTCCCTCCTGTCTGCCGCCACCTGTGGCCCATACACCCCAATTAACCTATATCTAGCTTCTCTAAACTTAACATCTATCCCCAAAACTCTACCCTGCATTATTACAAAAGTGTTCTCTATTTTAACCTCTCTATGCCCACACAAAATCCCTACTCCTGTTGAGTGCACCCCTCCTATGCCCCAAAAAGATTCCCCCTTATCCTACTCCCTCTTAAATCTACACACATCCCCACCATCCCTCAGGTGAGCCTCCTGTAAAAAACAGAAATCAAACCCCACACCCTCTAAATAACAAAAAACCGCCCTCCTTTTAACATTATCCCTTAAGCCCCTAACATTTAGACTAAAAAAAGAAACAGAACTATTCATTTAAATATTTACAACAAATAAAAACCCCAAAACCCAAAGAAAAACCAGGAGACTCACCCGATGCACCCCTGGTCCATCTCCACCGGCGGGGACGTCCTCTCCTCTCCTGACGCCCCCCCGTCCTCCATCCCAACCCATGATCCAGGCAGTGTGTTGGGTCCTCCCTCCCCACCCACCATCCACCCCTCCCTGTTTGCCTCGGGGCTGCATATAGGGGACCCCATCTCCCCAAACAGGAGTTGGGATCCCTCTAGCAAACAACCCACCGACCCCTCACTGGAGTCATCCACTAAAATGCAAGGGGCTGAGGCAAACCGGGAGGACAAATTACCCCCCCCCCCCCCCCCCCCGCCACTCTCTTAACCCCCCCCCTCCCCCTCCACACCCCCCTCCCTCTCACTTCCTGCCAAGCTCCCCCTCTTTATCCCTTTCTTCTTTGGTGAAGGAGGTAGCGGGGAGACACAACGTCCCATCCCCACTAACCCCTCCACCAAATCCCTCATTTCGACCTCGAGGAAGCCCGGCAGGCTGTCCCCCCACTCCTTCCCCCCATCTCCCCCCCCTCCCACCCCCTCCCCTTCCACATCCACTCCTCCCTCCTTCTCCGTCACTGTCCCCCTTCCCTCTTCCACTCCTTCCACTCCTTCTCGTCCCACTGTCCCCTTCTCCTTCTTCTCTGCTCCTCCACGTTCTTCCACCTTCTTTTTAATCTCTCCTTTTTCCTTCTTTCCATCTTCTCTCCTCTTTCTTTTCGCCTCTTCCTTCTTCCCTTCTTCGTCCTTCTCCGTCCACTCCCCTGTGCCATCCGTACAATCCGCATGCGTCCTCTCTTTCCTCCCCCCATCCCCCGCTCCCCCCCCAGCTGCAGACGCGTATGACCTGTGACGAGCCGGGCAATCACGCCACAGGTGTGCTCTTGAGCCACACCCGTGGCAAGCCTTGGGCTCGTCACACTCCTTGGCCTCGTGCTCTTCCGACCCACAAAAACGACATTTCTTGGCGCTGCACGAGGCCAGGATATGGCCGTAGGCCATACAACGCCTGCAGAACGGGGGCTGACGTGCATAGTAGAGTGTTCCCCTGTCAGCCCCCAGGGAGAACATCGCCGGAGGATGGAGGTAGCCATCCACACTCTTCGGGGACTCCCTGAGTAACGCCTGGAAACCTCTCCTCCCGTTCCAGAAACCCAGGGAGTCCCTGAGGTACCTCGCTGAGGAGACATTGTCCATGTACCTCCCCAGAAAGGCCCTCACCTCTTCATCTTTCACATGCGGATTGTACATGGTTACGGTGACCACCCTGAAGTTGTTCTTCGCCAGGCTGGTCACCGCATAATGGCACAGGGGTCCCGTTTTCTCCGCTTCCTTTGCCATCTTCATTACTTCGTCATGTTTTTCTTCTTTGTGAAACGTCACATCGAAAGCCTTCTCATTCGGGTTCCCTTGAAGACAAAGTACTTCCTTCACCTCTATCCTGAGGCATCCCATCAATATGGTCCTTCCAAAAGTTTCCCTGCCCCAAGGTTCCATCTCCTTTTCAGTCCATGAAAATCTTACGGTATTTGCTATACCAATCCCCGGAACCGACCAGGTTTGCTTGTTTGTATTCATTTTTTTTTCTTCAAAAAAAAGCTCTCTTCAGAAAGAAGCTTCAACCTGAAATGAAAAACATCTTAAACCAGAAAGGTGGTGGTTAAAATAATTTATTACAATCAATACCATTCATACTATTACAAAATCATAATTCTCATTCATTCTTAATTAATTGTATTTACAAAAACATCAAACAAAAACAAACCTCAGGGGAGCATCGTCCCTCCCCGTCATACCTAACCAATACCTAACCCTTTCCCTTTCTCCCCTTCCCTAATCTATCCCCTTACCAAACTCACTCTAACACTCCCAGCCCTAAACCCCCTTTCCACCTCTCCCGTGCCGCATGCTTCCCCCACTTCCTCTCCTCCCTCTTCATCTTCCCCCTCAAATCACCTTCCACCCTTCTCACTATCCCTTCCACCCCCCAATCTCTCCCTGTCTTGACTAAATTCTGCCTGGCTTCCCACAGTCCCTTTTTAAAGAGACTCATGAGAAGCCAGAGCAGAAACCTGTCCCTATCCGTTCCCTTTGCTCTCCCTACGCCTCTCTCTAGCCTAGCCCATGTCAAAACAAAATCACTCCTAACCACACCTAGCATTACCCGTGCCCTGGCAAAGGCACAGTCCCAAAAGGCATGGCGCACAGTCTCCTCCCTGCCACTCCACATAAACTGAAACACAAGCCTCACTAGAGGCCTCCTCAGACAAGCCGGCAATGGATAGATGTATGCCACATACAAAAGAGACGGCAACACATCCACCTTTAGGACCAGGACTTTGCCCATAAAAGACAAATACCTAGCCTTCCACATTGCTAGCTTCCTCTGTACCACTGCGATACGCATGTTCCAGTTTAGCGTCGCTGAGCCGGAGGTCTCAAAATGAACCCCGAGAATCCTCAGGGCCCCTTCACAGAGAGATAACCCACCAGGCACATCCGTTCTACAGCGCCATCTTCCGAAAAACTTGACGGAAGACTTTGCATGGTTCAGAACTGCTCCCGACGCTCGGGTGAAATCCCCAAAGATGGCAAGGGACCTTGTCAGGCACGAGTCCTTGCACAACAGCAAGGAAGTGTCGTCGGCGTACTGCGTCATCTTAACACGCAGCCCACCGCTTCCAGGGATCAACAAGCCTTCCACCCCTGTGTCTGCCCTAATGGCAGCCCCCAGAGGCTCCATGTACAGAACGAAGAGGAGAGCCGAGAGTGGGCATCCCTGCCTGACCCCAGACGAGAGGTCAAAAACGTCACCTAAGTGACTATTTACACTAACTCGACACCCCGCTCCGACATATAAAGTACGGATCCATCCTATAAACTTCTCCCCAAATCCTAATCTACCTAACACCCTGAATAGAAAAGATCTATTCACGCGATCAAAAGCTTTCGCCTGATCTAGCGCTGCTACCATTAAAGGCAGCCCTCTATCTTCAACCCAAGCGATGGAATCCCTGATCAACTGTAGGTTCCATCTTATAGAGCGGCCCTCTACCCCGCACGTCTGATCCTCGTGGACGACGTAGGGAAGGGCTGTGCGCAACCGGTCTGCTAAAACCTTTGCAAGAATCTTGTAATCTACGCACAGCATGGTCAATGGCCGCCAGTTGCCAAGGTCAGTTGCTTCCCCCTTCTTATAAAGAAGTGACAGCACACCAACAGCCATTGATCCCCCCGGGACCCCCGTCTCAAGGATGGCCTTCAAGACTTCGAGAACCACTGGTCCAAGTATACCCCAAAACTTGAGGTAAAACTCAGCCGGCAGCCCATCCATCCCAGGCACCTTCCCTTTTCCCATCCTCCTAAGAGCGCTCTCAACCTCTTCTAGTGAGATCTGGGCCTCCATCACGTCTCTAATGTCCTCTGGCAACCGCCGGGACAAGTGTTCTAAAAACACGTTTCCCTGCTCTACATCTATTTCCCTTTCCTTAAATAAACCTTGGAAATGATCAGTTGTCACTCTGACCATTTCCTCTGGTTTACTTACTATACTACCATTTTCTTCCCTAACTCCCTTCATTACCTTCCTACTCTGTCTGGCCCTAACCGACTTAAAGAACATAGCGGAACAAGTCTCATTATGTTCTAGAAAGCCACTATGCGCACGCTCCAGGAAAGCTCGAGCCTTCTGCTCCTGCAGCTCCCTGAGCTGCGCCTTTAGGGCTGCGAATCTCTCCCAGTCAATCGACCCGCCGAGGTTGCCTGCCTCGTACTCGAGTTCAATTAACCTTTGGATACGATCCACCTCCCTCCTTTCCTCCCTTTTTTTCCTTCTACAATATCCTATTATAAAAGCCCTTATCCTCCCCTTGACTAAATCCCACCACTCTAACACCCCCTCGCACATGGACCGGAGGCCGTCAAGCCTCCGAAAGAAACAAAAAAATGCGTCAACGAAAGCCTGCTCCTCCAGCATATCCCGATCTAACTTCCAGTACCCCCTACCGAAGAGGCAGACTGGCGACCCCACCTGCAGGAACACCCCGTCGTGATCCGTGAAGAAAACAGGCAACAGCCGCCCAGACAACTGACCCAAAGACCTGGATACAAAAATGTAGTCGAGCCTCCGCGCAACCCCCCTGGAGTTGCGCCATGTAGGACCGACCATTGCCGGAGTAGTGTGCAGGCCACCATCAACCAGACCATGGCAAGCCATTAGCCCAGAGATGGCACCTGCACTGCTATCACCGCCTAACCCTAAATCTATATTAAAGTCTCCTCCTATCACCAAGTGCCTGTTTGTAACACACAGGGGCGCCAGACAGTCCACCATCTCCCTCCTGTCTGCCGCCACCTGTGGCCCATACACCCCAATTAACCTATATCTAGCTTCTCTAAACTTAACATCTATCCCCAAAACTCTACCCTGCATTATTACAAAAGTGTTCTCTATTTTAACCTCTCTATGCCCACACAAAATCCCTACTCCTGTTGAGTGCACCCCTCCTATGCCCCAAAAAGATTCCCCCTTATCCTACTCCCTCTTAAATCTACACACATCCCCACCATCCCTCAGGTGAGCCTCCTGTAAAAAACAGAAATCAAACCCCACACCCTCTAAATAACAAAAAACCGCCCTCCTTTTAACATTATCCCTTAAGCCCCTAACATTTAGACTAAAAAAAGAAACAGAACTATTCATTTAAATATTTACAACAAATAAAAACCCCAAAACCCAAAGAAAAACCAGGAGACTCACCCGATGCACCCCTGGTCCATCTCCACCGGCGGGGACGTCCTCTCCTCTCCTGACGCCCCCCCGTCCTCCATCCCAACCCATGATCCAGGCAGTGTGTTGGGTCCTCCCTCCCCACCCACCATCCCCCCCTCCCTGTTTGCCTCGGGGCTGCATATAGGGGACCCCATCTCCCCAAACAGGAGTTGGGATCCCTCTAGCAAACAACCCACCGACCCCTCACTGGAGTCATCCACTAAAATGCAAGGGGCTGAGGCAAACCGGGAGGACAAATTACCCCCCCCCCCCCCCCCCCGCCACTCTCTTAACCCCCCCCCTCCCCCTCCACACCCCCCTCCCTCTCACTTCCTGCCAAGCTCCCCCTCTTTATCCCTTTCTTCTTTGGTGAAGGAGGTAGCGGGGAGACACAACGTCCCATCCCCACTAACCCCTCCACCAAATCCCTCATTTCGACCTCGAGGAAGCCCGGCAGGCTGTCCCCCCACTCCTTCCCCCCATCTCCCCCCCCTCCCACCCCCTCCCCTTCCACATCCACTCCTCCCTCCTTCTCCGTCACTGTCCCCCTTCCCTCTTCCACTCCTTCCACTCCTTCTCGTCCCACTGTCCCCTTCTCCTTCTTCTCTGCTCCTCCACGTTCTTCCACCTTCTTTTTAATCTCTCCTTTTTCCTTCTTTCCATCTTCTCTCCTCTTTCTTTTCGCCTCTTCCTTCTTCCCTTCTTCGTCCTTCTCCGTCCACTCCCCTGTGCCATCCGTACAATCCGCATGCGTCCTCTCTTTCCTCCCCCCATCCCCCGCTCCCCCCCCAGCTGCAGACGCGTATGACCTGTGACGAGCCGGGCAATCACGCCACAGGTGTGCTCTTGAGCCACACCCGTGGCAAGCCTTGGGCTCGTCACACTCCTTGGCCTCGTGCTCTTCCGACCCACAAAAACGACATTTCTTGGCGCTGCACGAGGCCAGGATATGGCCGTAGGCCATACAACGCCTGCAGAACGGGGGCTGACGTGCATAGTAGAGTGTTCCCCTGTCAGCCCCCAGGGAGAACATCGCCGGAGGATGGAGGTAGCCATCCACACTCTTCGGGGACTCCCTGAGTAACGCCTGGAAACCTCTCCTCCCGTTCCAGAAACCCAGGGAGTCCCTGAGGTACCTCGCTGAGGAGACATTGTCCATGTACCTCCCCAGAAAGGCCCTCACCTCTTCATCTTTCACATGCGGATTGTACATGGTTACGGTGACCACCCTGAAGTTGTTCTTCGCCAGGCTGGTCACCGCATAATGGCACAGGGGTCCCGTTTTCTCCGCTTCCTTTGCCATCTTCATTACTTCGTCATGTTTTTCTTCTTTGTGAAACGTCACATCGAAAGCCTTCTCATTCGGGTTCCCTTGAAGACAAAGTACTTCCTTCACCTCTATCCTGAGGCATCCCATCAATATGGTCCTTCCAAAAGTTTCCCTGCCCCAAGGTTCCATCTCCTTTTCAGTCCATGAAAATCTTACGGTATTTGCTATACCAATCCCCGGAACCGACCAGGTTTGCTTGTTTGTATTCATTTTTTTTTCTTCAAAAAAAAGCTCTCTTCAGAAAGAAGCTTCAACCTGAAATGAAAAACATCTTAAACCAGAAAGGTGGTGGTTAAAATAATTTATTACAATCAATACCATTCATACTATTACAAAATCATAATTCTCATTCATTCTTAATTAATTGTATTTACAAAAACATCAAACAAAAACAAACCTCAGGGGAGCATCGTCCCTCCCCGTCATACCTAACCAATACCTAACCCTTTCCCTTTCTCCCCTTCCCTAATCTATCCCCTTACCAAACTCACTCTAACACTCCCAGCCCTAAACCCCCTTTCCACCTCTCCCGTGCCGCATGCTTCCCCCACTTCCTCTCCTCCCTCTTCATCTTCCCCCTCAAATCACCTTCCACCCTTCTCACTATCCCTTCCACCCCCCAATCTCTCCCTGTCTTGACTAAATTCTGCCTGGCTTCCCACAGTCCCTTTTTAAAGAGACTCATGAGAAGCCAGAGCAGAAACCTGTCCCTATCCGTTCCCTTTGCTCTCCCTACGCCTCTCTCTAGCCTAGCCCATGTCAAAACAAAATCACTCCTAACCACACCTAGCATTACCCGTGCCCTAGCCCAGACTAGTCCGGCGAAGGCACAGTCCCAAAAGGCATGGCGCACAGTCTCCTCCCTGCCACAAGAGGATCTTGGACAGGTGGGGGATTGCACCAAACTATACCGGTACAAGATGGCACGTACCGGCAAGCGCTTATGGAGGCCCAACCAATTCAGGTCCTTGAGCCTATTGTCCAGGCCCCGCGCCTGCACTCCCTCCCAGACCACTGACGAGATGCCCGCTACAGGCGCAGGACTCCCTGCCTGCCTGACCTCCTCGTACAGGTGCCTGTGGTCTAAACCTACTCGGGCAACTTCAACCTCGGGGTGCGCACGCAGCCACTTGGCCGCATGGCCAAAATGCCAGGGCAGCTGTTCCGCCCGAGGACCCGCGTTAGACCACACCATTACGCTTCTCGCCTTATACGAGAAGAACACCCGCAGGAGGTAACCGGACGGGTGTATAACCGGACGAGCAAGCTCCGTCAACAAGAAAGAAACAAAAATGGCGTCCAGCTTGAGGGGGAAATGTGGTACCCCCCTACCTCCCTCCCCGATGGGACAGATCATGCGTGCCCTGGCGACCCACTCGCACCTGCCACTCCACATAAACTGAAACACAAGCCTCACTAGAGGCCTCCTCAGACAAGCCGGCAATGGGTAGATGTATGCCACATACAAAAGAGACGGCAACACATCCACCTTTAGGACCAGGACTTTGCCCATAAAAGACAAATACCTAGCCTTCCACATTGCTAGCTTCCTCTGTACCACTGCGATACGCATGTTCCAGTTTAGCGTCGCTGAGCCGGAGGTCTCAAAATGAACCCCGAGAATCCTCAGGGCCCCTTCACAGAGAGATAACCCCCCAGGCACATCCGTTCTACCGCGCCATCTTCCGAAAAACTTGACGGAAGACTTTGCATGGTTCAGAACTGCTCCCGACGCTCGGGTGAAATCCCCAAAGATGGCAAGGGACCTTGTCAGGCACGAGTCCTTGCACAACAGCAAGGAAGTGTCGTCGGCGTACTGCGTCATCTTAACACGCAGCCCACCGCTTCCAGGGATCAACAAGCCTTCCACCCCTGTGTCTGCCCTAATGGCAGCCCCCAGAGGCTCCATGTACAGAACGAAGAGGAGAGCCGAGAGTGGGCATCCCTGCCTGACCCCAGACGAGAGGTCAAAAACGTCACCTAAGTGACTATTTACACTAACTCGACACCCCGCTCCGACATATAAAGTACGGATCCATCCTATAAACTTCTCCCCAAATCCTAATCTACCTAACACCCTGAATAGAAAAGATCTATTCACGCGATCAAAAGCTTTCGCCTGATCTAGCGCTGCTACCATTAAAGGCAGCCCTCTATCTTCAACCCAAGCGATGGAATCCCTGATCAACTGTAGGTTCCATCTTATAGAGCGGCCCTCTACCCCGCACGTCTGATCCTCGTGGACGACGTAGGGAAGGGCTGTGCGCAACCGGTCTGCTAAAACCTTTGCAAGAATCTTGTAATCTACGCACAGCATGGTCAATGGCCGCCAGTTGCCAAGGTCAGTTGCTTCCCCCTTCTTATAAAGAAGTGACAGCACACCAACAGCCATTGATCCCCCCGGGACCCCCGTCTCAAGGATGGCCTTCAAGACTTCGAGAACCACTGGTCCAAGTATACCCCAAAACTTGAGGTAAAACTCAGCCGGCAACCCATCCATCCCAGGCACCTTCCCTTTTCCCATCCTCCTAAGAGCGCTCTCAACCTCTTCTAGTGAGATCTGGGCCTCCATCACGTCTCTAATGTCCTCTGGCAACCGCCGGGACAAGTGTTCTAAAAACACGTTTCCCTGCTCTACATCTATTTCCCTTTCCTTAAATAAACCTTGGAAATGATCAGTTGTCACCCTGACCATTTCCTCTGGTTTACTTACTATACTACCATTTTCTTCCCTAACTCCCTTCATTACCTTCCTACTCTGTCTGGCCCTAACCGACTTAAAGAACATAGCGGAACAAGTCTCATTATGTTCTAGAAAGCCACTATGCGCACGCTCCAGGAAAGCTCGAGCCTTCTGCTCCTGCAGCTCCCTGAGCTGCGCCTTTAGGGCTGCGAATCTCTCCCAGTCAATCGACCCGCCGAGGTTGCCTGCCTCGTACTCGAGTTCAATTAACCTTTGGATACGATCCACCTCCCTCCTTTCCTCCCTTTTTTTCCTTCTACAATATCCTATTATAAAAGCCCTTATCCTCCCCTTGACTAAATCCCACCACTCTAACACCCCCTCGCACATGGACCGGAGGCCGTCAAGCCTCCGAAAGAAACAAAAAAATGCATCAACGAAAGCCTGCTCCTCCAGTATATCCCGATCTAACTTCCAGTACCCCCTACCGAAGAGGCAGACTGGCGACCCCACCTGCAGGAACACCCCGTCGTGATCCGTGAAGAAAACAGGCAACAGCCGCCCAGACAACTGACCCAAAGACCTGGATACAAAAATGTAGTCGAGCCTCCGCGCAACCCCCCTGGAGTTGCGCCATGTAGGACCGACCATTGCCGGAGTAGTGTGCAGGCCACCATCAACCAGACCATGGCAAGCCATTAGCCCAGAGATGGCACCTGCACTGCTATCACCGCCTAACCCTAAATCTATATTAAAGTCTCCTCCTATCACCAAGTGCCTGTTTGTAACACACAGGGGCGCCAGACAGTCCACCATCTCCCTCCTGTCTGCCGCCACCTGTGGCCCATACACCCCAATTAACCTATATCTAGCTTCTCTAAACTTAACATCTATCCCCAAAACTCTACCCTGCATTATTACAAAAGTGTTCTCTATTTTAACCTCTCTATGCCCACACAAAATCCCTACTCCTGTTGAGTGCACCCCTCCTATGCCCCAAAAAGATTCCCCCTTATCCCACTCCCTCTTAAATCTACACACATCCCCACCATCCCTCAGGTGAGCCTCCTGTAAAAAACAGAAATCAAACCCCACACCCTCTAAATAACAAAAAACCGCCCTCCTTTTAACATTATCCCTTAAGCCCCTAACATTTAGACTAAAAAAAAGAAACAGAACTATTCATTTAAATATTTACAACAAATAAAAACCCCAAAACCCAAAGAAAAACCAGGAGACTCACCCGATGCTCCCCTGGTCCATCTCCACCGGCGGGGACGTCCTCTCCTCTCCTGACGCCCCCCCGTCCTCCATCCCAACCCATGATCCAGGCAGTGTGTTGGGTCCTCCCTCCCCACCCACCATCCCCCCCTCCCTGTTTGCCTCGGGGCTGCATATAGGGGACCCCATCTCCCCAAACAGGAGTTGGGATCCCTCTAGCAAACAACCCACCGACCCCTCACTGGAGTCATCCACTAAAATGCAAGGGGCTGAGGCAAACCGGGAGGACAAATTACCCTCCCCTCCCCCCCCCCGCCACTCTCTTAACCCCCCCCCTCCCCCTCCACACCCCCCTCCCTCTCACTTCCTGCCAAGCTCCCCCTCTTTATCCCTTTCTTCTTTGGTGAAGGAGGTAGCGGGGAGACACAACGTCCCATCCCCACTAACCCCTCCACCAAATCCCTCATTTCGACCTCGAGGAAGCCCGGCAGGCTGTCCCCCCACTCCTTCCCCCCATCTCCCCCCCCTCCCACCCCCTCCCCTTCCACATCCACTCCTCCCTCCTTCTCCGTCACTGTCCCCCTTCCCTCTTCCACTCCTTCCACTCCTTCTCGTCCCACTGTCCCCTTCTCCTTCTTCTCTGCTCCTCCACGTTCTTCCACCTTCTTTTTAATCTCTCCTTTTTCCTTCTTTCCATCTTCTCTCCTCTTTCTTTTCGCCTCTTCCTTCTTCCCTTCTTCGTCCTTCTCCGTCCACTCCCCTGTGCCATCCGTACAATCCGCATGCGTCCTCTCTTTCCTCCCCCCATCCCCCGCTCCCCCCCCAGCTGCAGACGCGTATGACCTGTGACGAGCCGGGCAATCACGCCACAGGTGTGCTCTTGAGCCACACCCGTGGCAAGCCTTGGGCTCGTCACACTCCTTGGCCTCGTGCTCTTCCGACCCACAAAAACGACATTTCTTGGCGCTGCACGAGGCCAGGATATGGCCGTAGGCCATACAACGCCTGCAGAACGGGGGCTGACGTGCATAGTAGAGTGTTCCCCTGTCAGCCCCCAGGGAGAACATCGCCGGAGGATGGAGGTAGCCATCCACACTCTTCGGGGACTCCCTGAGTAACGCCTGGAAACCTCTCCTCCCGTTCCAGAAACCCAGGGAGTCCCTGAGGTACCTCGCTGAGGAGACATTGTCCATGTACCTCCCCAGAAAGGCCCTCACCTCTTCATCTTTCACATGCGGATTGTACATGGTTACGGTGACCACCCTGAAGTTGTTCTTCGCCAGGCTGGTCACCGCATAATGGCACAGGGGTCCCGTTTTCTCCGCTTCCTTTGCCATCTTCATTACTTCGTCATGTTTTTCTTCTTTGTGAAACGTCACATCGAAAGCCTTCTCATTCGGGTTCCCTTGAAGACAAAGTACTTCCTTCACCTCTATCCTGAGGCATCCCATCAATATGGTCCTTCCAAAAGTTTCCCTGCCCCAAGGTTCCATCTCCTTTTCAGTCCATGAAAATCTTACGGTATTTGCTATACCAATCCCCGGAACCGACCAGGTTTGCTTGTTTGTATTCATTTTTTTTTCTTCAAAATAAAGCTCTCTTCAGAAAGAAGCTTCAACCTGAAATGAAAACATCTTTTAACCAGAAAGGTGGTGGTTAAAATAATTTATTACAATCAATACCATTCATACTATTACAAAATCATAATTCTCATTCATTCTTAATTAATTGTATTTACAAAAACATCAAACAAAAACAAACCTCAGGGGAGCATCGTCCCTCCCCGTCATACCTAACCAATACCTAACCCTTTCCCTATCTCCCCTTCCCTAATCTATCCCCTTACCAAACTCACTCTAACACTCCCAGCCCTAAACCCCCTTTCCACCTCTCCCGTGCCGCATGCTTCCCCCACTTCCTCTCCTCCCTCTTCATCTTCCCCCTCAAATCACCTTCCACCCTTCTCACTATCCCTTCCACCCCCCAATCTCTCCCTGTCTTGACTAAATTCTGCCTGGCTTCCCACAGTCCCTTTTTAAAGAGACTCATGAGAAGCCAGAGCAGAAACCTGTCCCTATCCGTTCCCTTTGCTCTCCCTACGCCTCTCTCTAGCCTAGCCCATGTCAAAACAAAATCACTCCTAACCACACCTAGCATTACCCGTGCCCTAGCCCAGACTAGTCCGGCAAAGGCACAGTCCCAAAAGGCATGGCGCACAGTCTCCTCCCTGCCACAAGAGGATCTTGGACAGGTGGGGGATTGCATATACCGGTACAAGATGGCACGTACCGGCAAGCACAACCAATTCAGGTCCTTGAGCCTATTGTCCAGGCCCCGCGCCTGCACTCCCTCCCAGACCACTGACGAGATGCCCGCTACAGGCGCAGGACTCCCTGCCTGCCTGACCTCCTCGTACAGGTGCCTGTGGTCTAAACCTACTCGGGCAACTTCAACCTCGGGGTGCGCACGCAGCCACTTGGCCGCATGGCCAAAATGCCACGGCAGCTGTTCCGCCCGAGGACCCGCGTGCACCATTACGCTTCTCGCCTTATACGAAAGAACACCCGCAGGAGGTAACCGGACGGGTGTATAACACGAGCAAGCTCCGTCAACAAGAAAGAAACAAAAATGGCGTCCAGCTTGAGGGGGACCAGGGGACAGATCATGCGTGCCCTGGCGACCCACTCGCACCTGCCACTCCACATAAACTGAAACACAAGCCTCACTAGAGGCCTCCTCAGACAAGCCGGCAATGGGTAGATGTATGCCACATACAAAAGAGACGGCAACACATCCACCTTTAGCCAGGACTTTGCCCATAAAAGACAAATACCTAGCCTTCCACATTGCTAGCTTCCTCTGTACCACTGCGATACGCATGTTCCAGTTTAGCGTCGCTGAGCCGGAGGTCTCAAAATGAACCCCGAGAATCCTCAGGGCCCCTTCACAGAGAGATAACCCCCCAGGCACATCCGTTCTACCGCGCCATCTTCCGAAAAACTTGACGGAAGACTTTGCATGGTTCAGAACTGCTCCCGACGCTCGGGTGAAATCCCCAAAGATGGCAAGGGACCTTGTCAGGCACGAGTCCTTGCACAACAGCAAGGAAGTGTCGTCGGCGTACTGCGTCATCTTAACACGCAGCCCACCGCTTCCAGGGATCAACAAGCCTTCCACCCCTGTGTCTGCCCTAATGGCAGCCCCCAGAGGCTCCATGTACAGAACGAAGAGGAGAGCCGAGAGTGGGCATCCCTGCCTGACCCCAGACGAGAGGTCAAAAACGTCACCTAAGTGACTATTTACACTAACTCGACACCCCGCTCCGACATATAAAGTACGGATCCATCCTATAAACTTCTCCCCAAATCCTAATCTACCTAACACCCTGAATAGAAAAGATCTATTCACGCGATCAAAAGCTTTCGCCTGATCTAGCGCTGCTACCATTAAAGGCAGCCCTCTATCTTCAACCCAAGCGATGGAATCCCTGATCAACTGTAGGTTCCATCTTATAGAGCGGCCCTCTACCCCGCACGTCTGATCCTCGTGGACGACGTAGGGAAGGGCTGTGCGCAACCGGTCTGCTAAAACCTTTGCAAGAATCTTGTAATCTACGCACAGCATGGTCAATGGCCGCCAGTTGCCAAGGTCAGTTGCTTCCCCCTTCTTATAAAGAAGTGACAGCACACCAACAGCCATTGATCCCCCCGGGACCCCCGTCTCAAGGATGGCCTTCAAGACTTCGAGAACCACTGGTCCAAGTATACCCCAAAACTTGAGGTAAAACTCAGCCGGCAGCCCATCCATCCCAGGCACCTTCCCTTTTCCCATCCTCCTAAGAGCGCTCTCAACCTCTTCTAGTGAGATCTGGGCCTCCATCACGTCTCTAATGTCCTCTGGCAACCGCCGGGACAAGTGTTCTAAAAACACGTTTCCCTGCTCTACATCTATTTCCCTTTCCTTAAATAAACCTTGGAAATGATCAGTTGTCACCCTGACCATTTCCTCTGGTTTACTTACTATACTACCATTTTCTTCCCTAACTCCCTTCATTACCTTCCTACTCTGTCTGGCCCTAACCGACTTAAAGAACATAGCGGAACAAGTCTCATTATGTTCTAGAAAGCCACTATGCGCACGCTCCAGGAAAGCTCGAGCCTTCTGCTCCTGCAGCTCCCTGAGCTGCGCCTTTAGGGCTGCGAATCTCTCCCAGTCAATCGACCCGCCGAGGTTGCCTGCCTCGTACTCGAGTTCAATTAACCTTTGGATACGATCCACCTCCCTCCTTTCCTCCCTTTTTTTCCTTCTACAATATCCTATTATAAAAGCCCTTATCCTCCCCTTGACTAAATCCCACCACTCTAACACCCCCTCGCACATGGACCGGAGGCCGTCAAGCCTCCGAAAGAAACAAAAAAATTTGTCAACGAAAGCCTGCTCCTCCAGTATATCCCGATCTAACTTCCAGTACCCCCTACCGAAGAGGCAGACTGGCGACCCCACCTGCAGGAACACCCCGTCGTGATCCGTGAAGAAAACAGGCAACAGCCGCCCAGACAACTGACCCAAAGACCTGGATACAAAAATGTAGTCGAGCCTCCGCGCAACCCCCCTGGAGTTGCGCCATGTAGGACCGACCATTGCCGGAGTAGTGTGCAGGCCACCATCAACCAGACCATGGCAAGCCATTAGCCCAGAGATGGCACCTGCACTGCTATCACCGCCTAACCCTAAATCTATATTAAAGTCTCCTCCTATCACCAAGTGCCTGTTTGTAACACACAGGGGCGCCAGACAGTCCACCATCTCCCTCCTGTCTGCCGCCACCTGTGGCCCATACACCCCAATTAACCTATATCTAGCTTCTCTAAACTTAACATCTATCCCCAAAACTCTACCCTGCATTATTACAAAAGTGTTCTCTATTTTAACCTCTCTATGCCCACACAAAATCCCTACTCCTGTTGAGTGCACCCCTCCTATGCCCCAAAAAGATTCCCCCTTATCCCACTCCCTCTTAAATCTACACACATCCCCACCATCCCTCAGGTGAGCCTCCTGTAAAAAACAGAAATCAAACCCCACACCCTCTAAATAACAAAAAACCGCCCTCCTTTTAACATTATCCCTTAAGCCCCTAACATTTAGACTAAAAAAAGAAACAGAACTATTCATTTAAATATTTACAACAAATAAAAACCCCAAAACCCAAAGAAAAACCAGGAGACTCACCCGATGCTCCCCTGGTCCATCTCCACCGGCGGGGACGTCCTCTCCTCTCCTGACGCCCCCCCGTCCTCCATCCCAACCCATGATCCAGGCAGTGTGTTGGGTCCTCCCTCCCCACCCACCATCCCCCCCTCCCTGTTTGCCTCGGGGCTGCATATAGGGGACCCCATCTCCCCAAACAGGAGTTGGGATCCCTCTAGCAAACAACCCACCGACCCCTCACTGGAGTCATCCACTAAAATGCAAGGGGCTGAGGCAAACCGGGAGGACAAATTACCCTCCCAACCCCCCCCGCCACTCTCTTAACCCCCCCCCTCCCCCTCCACACCCCCCTCCCTCTCACTTCCTGCCAAGCTCCCCCTCTTTATCCCTTTCTTCTTTGGTGAAGGAGGTAGCGGGGAGACACAACGTCCCATCCCCACTAACCCCTCCACCAAATCCCTCATTTCGACCTCGAGGAAGCCTGGCAGGCTGTCCCCCCACTCCTTCCCCCCATCTCCCCCCCCTACCACCCCCTCCCCTCCCACCTCCCCTCCTCCCTCCTTCTCCGTCACTGTCCCCGTTCCCTCTTCCACTCCTTCTCGTACGACTGTCCCCTTCTCCCTCTTCTCAGCTCCTCCACCTTCTTCCGTCCCCTTTTTCTTCTCTCCTTCTGTTCCATTCTTTTCTTCTCCTCGCCTCTTTCTTCCCACCTCATCCTTCTTCCCATCTTCTTCCTGCGCCGTCTTTTCCCCTGTGCCATCCATGCAATCCGCACGCGTCCTTTCTTTCCTCCCCCCATCCCCCGCTCCCCCCCCAGCTGCAGACGCGTATGACCTGTGACGAGCCGGGCAATCACGCCACAGGTGTGCTCTTGAGCCACACCCGTGGCAAGCCTTGGGCTCGTCACATTCCTTGGCCTCGTGCTCTTCCGACCCACAAAATCGACACCTCTTGGCACTGCACGAGGCCAGGATATGGCCGTAGGCCATACAACGCCTGCAGAACGGGGGCTGACGGGCATAGTAGAGTGTTCCCCTGTCAGCCCCCAGGGAGAACATCGCCGGAGGATGGAGGTAGCCATCCACACTCTTCGGGGACTCCCTGAGTAACGCCTGGAACCCTCTTCTCCCGTTCCAGAAACCCAGGGAGTCCCTGAGGTACCTCGCTGAGGAGACATTGTCCATGTACCTCCCCAGAAAGGCCCTCACCTCTTCATCTTTCACGTGCGGATTGTACATGGTTACGGTGACCACCCTGAAGTTGTTCTTCGCCAGGCTGGTCACCGCATAATGGCACAGGGGTCCCGTTTTCTCCGCTTCCTTTGCCATCTTCATTACTTCGTCGTGTTTTTCTTCTTTGTAAAACGTCACATCGAAAGCCTTCTCATTCGGGTTCCCTTGAAGGCAGAGCACTTCCTTCACCTCTATCCTGAGGCATCCCATCAAAATAGTCCTTCCAAATGTCTCTCTACTCCACGGCTCCATCTCATTTTCAGTCCAGGCAAATCGTAAGGTATTTGCCATACCAATCCCCGGAACCGATCTTGTTTGCTTGTATTGATTCATTTTAAAAAATAAGCTCTCTTCAGAAAGAAGCTTCAAACTGAAATGAAAACATCTTTAACCCAAAAAGGTGGAGCAACTAAAGGTGTTGACTCTCCACATCTATCAAGACAACTGGAGCACTGGGCCAGACACTCTTAAATAGAACCTGGACCAGCTCAGGTGAAACACCTTCCCAATTACGAGATGGACAAGCCAGCACAGGTGTAACACATACTGACTAACGAGGTGACACCAATCAGTGCGTCATGCTACATGCTAACGAGATAGGACCAGGCCTCAGGACAACCTGGCATGATGACTCCTTGCTGTCACCCAGTCCACCTGGCCGTGCTGCTGCTCCAGTTTCAACTGTTCTCCCTGCGGCTATGGAACCCTGACCCGTTCACCGGATGTGCTACCTATCCCAAACCTGCTGTTTTCAACTCTCTAGAGACAACAGGAACAGAAGAGATACTCTTAATGATCGGCTATGAAAAGCCAACTGACATTTACTCCTGAGGTGTTGATCTGTTGCACCCTCGACAACTACTGTGATTATTATTATTTGACCATGCTGGTCATTTATGAACATTTGAACATCTTGGCCATGTTCTGTTATAATCTCCACCCGGCACAGCCAGAAGGGGCTGGCCACCCCTCATAGCCTGGTTCCTCTCTAGGGTTTTTCCTAGATTTTGGCATTTCTAGGGAGTTTTTACTAGCCACCGTGCTTCTACACCTGCATTGCTTGCTGTTTGGGGTTTTAGGCTGGGTTTCTGTACAGCACTTTGAGATATCTGCTGATATAAGAAGGGCTTTATAAATAAATTTGATTTGATCCAAGTGGGCACACGTTTAGGCTTCTACATTGTGAAATCATTACAATACGCCTACTACAATGTTAAAAAATTCTACATTGTGACATTAATTCATTGAAATCATGAAACAACTACTTCATGTATGTATTTTCTAATATTTGATCAGAGATCATTTATCAGATTATCTCTGGTCACAGCTATGAGATTTCAATCCTGTGTGTTCTCTGGTGTTGAGCCAGAGAGCCAGATTGACTAAAACCTTTTCCACATTGACCACAGCTATAAGGTTTCTCTCCTGTGTGTGTTCTCTTGTGCACTGTCAGATCTCCAGATCGACAAAAACTCCTCCCACATTGACCACAGCTATAAGGTTTCTCTCCTGTGTGTGTTCTCTGGTGTAGAGTCAGAGAGCCAGATGAAGCAAATCTCTTCCCACATTGACCACAGCTATAAGGTTTCTCTCCTGTGTGTGTTCTCTGGTGTAGAGTCAGAGAGCCAGATGAAGCAAATCTCTTCCCACATTGACCACAGCTATAAGGTTTCTCTCCTGTGTGTGTTCTCTTGTGCAATGTCAGATCTCCAGATCGACTAAATCTCCTCCCACATTTACCACAGATATAAGGTTTCTCTCCTGTGTGTGTTCTCTGGTGTGGAGTCAGGTTGCCAGATGTAGCAAATCTCCTCACACATTGACCACAGCTATAAGGTTTCTCTCCTGTGTGTGTTCTCTGGTGTAGAGTCAGGTTGCCAGATGTAGCAAATCTCCTCCCACACTGATCACAGCTATAATGTTTCTCTCCTGTGTGTTTTCTCTGGTGTTGAGTCAGGTTGCCAGATGTAGCAAATCTCTTCCCACATTGATCACAGATATAAGGTTTCTCTCCTGTGTGTGTTCTCTGGTGTTTAGTCAGGTGGCCAGTTGTAGAAAATCTATTCCCACATTGATCACAGCTATAACGTTTCTTTCTTGTGTGTGTTCTCTGGTGTACTTTCAGAGAGATTAATGTTGTAAAACTCCTCCACATTGACCACAGCTATAAGATTTCTCTCCTGTGTGTGTTCTCTGGTGTTGAGTCAGTTTGCCAGATGTAGCAAATCTCTTCCCACATTGATCACAGCTATAAGATTTCTCTCCTGTGTGTGTTCTCTGGTGTGCACTGTCAGGTCTGCCAGATGTAGTAAATCTCTTCCCACATTGACCACAGCTATAAGAATTCTCTCCTGTGTGTGTTCTCTGATGAATTTTAATGCCTGATGATGTGAATCTCTTCCCACAGTCAGAGCAGCAGTGAGTTCTCTTCCCTGTGGGTCTCTGCGGGTGTTTATTGAGGTGTTCTGATCTGGAGAGACTCTTCTCTGTCTCCTCAGCATCATGAGGTTGTTGAGGCTCCCCAGAGGATCCACGATAGTCACGTCTCTCTCCTGTGTGAACAACAAAGTCAGACAGATGATTAAAGGCCCACAACAGTGATAATCCAGGGTAAAGGTTGATGCCAACAGCATAGCCATGATGTTGTACAACAATTGATGTCTGTAATGAATGTTAAAATTGTCTTAAAATGAGCAAGAAGTCATATTTTGTCTTGTTTTCACATTAGTAGTAACATCTAAGATTGTAGACTAGAAATAAGTTATTCATGTTGTTGAAACTCTAAGCAGTGTGGTAGAAGACTTTTGGTCTACAATACAGGCCCCTTTGTGTTTTCTGCGGCACGAGGGCAATTTGATTGCATAAACTCCTCCATGCTAATGAGGAAACCACTAGTTATGGATGTCGTGTATCTGGTGTGACAAGAGATGAAAAGAATCTGCCCACTCCATCAAGCAATGGGGACAGCAACACAGGGCATTCACGGGACCTCATGGAACCATGGACCACACCTGCAGAAACTGGACAACAGGGGGAAGCGGAGGAGATACCTATCATAGACTTCTCCCAGCTGACGCTTGACATGCCACCTACGCCGCCTCAAGTGGTAGAAACAACCAGCTGGTATCATTAAGTAGAATCAGCCAACAGTAACACGGAAGCAACAGAATGGGAGTTAGTAGTGCATGACCTAGATTTAGAATAAGAAGCTTCCATTTAGACACAGGTCTAAGATGACGTAATAAGCAATCTACCATCCCAGTGTAAGCACTCAGTGTAAGCAATCTACCATCCCAGTGTAAGCACTCAGTGTAAGCAATCTACAGTCCCCGAGTAAGCACTCAGTGTAAGCAATCTACAGTCCCCGAGTAAGCACTCAGTGTAAGCAATCTACAGTCCCCGAGTAAGCACTCAGTGTAAGCAATCTACAGTTCCCGAGTAAGCGGCCGGTGCAAGCAGCAGGGCAGTGTCAGTGTGAAAGTGTGGTTTAGCCACAGCTCCAGAAACTTGCGAACTTCCCCTGTAAAAAGGTATATAAAGAGAACAGAGATCATAAGAGAGGCATGATCCTCACTGACATATGAGACAGACTTCATATGGAGAATCCTCATAGGTAAATTTACTATTGCACTATACGCTTTTTGTTAGACGAGAACCATATTTGAAACACAGGGGTCTTGACACCTCTTGATCACAGACAAAGCGGCAGTAAAACAGTGAGACATCAAGTACAGATGTGATTAGCAATACAAGGAAACAGCCAAGTACCCGTTACAATATATTGAGTCCATACACAGAGTTGGAAGTGTATTAGGATATTGGAATTTGGAATCTAGCGTTAGTGCTGTGAGAATACCAATTACCAATTAAAGAATATTTGGGGCAGCAGGGTAGCCGAGTGGTTAGAGCGTTGGAATAATAACCGAAAGGTTGCAAGTTCGAATCCCCGAGCTGACACGGTACAAATCTGTCGTTCTGCCCCTGAACACTGTTCCTAGGCCGTCATTGAAAATAAGAATTTGTTCTTAACTGACTTGCCTAGTAAAATAAAGGTAAAATAAAAAACTGTCATTGTGTGTCAAAATATATACCAATACTAGTTTCCAAGTGACTACTAGCTGACGAGCATAATAACCAATAGAAGAAGTTATTAGGTATTGATATATACAGAGGTAAAAGAAACTTGAAGGTAAGGAATTATAGGAAGAATCCATAACACTCTGAATATTTAAATGGGAGTATATCTATCCAAGGCCTCATACTAGACCGGAAAATAAGGGAGTGACAACGTGAACGAAGGAACAAACCCAACTCACGCGAAGGGCCATTACGAAGAAATAGAAGGGTTGGTAGGGCCGCACGGCTAGGCCCTTGTTACACCGCAGTAACTAAAATCCTAAAGTCCTCTGCCCAGCCAGAAGACGGGGTAGAGGCATTTGCTGCAGGTATAAGGCAAAAGTCAGCAACTATCATTATGACATCATGGATTAATTCTAGAATATACTATATAGCCTAGAAAACTGGTTAAATTATCATTATGACATCATGGATGGCCAGTCCTTGTATTCATAGTGTATTGAATTCAGGGGGAGGGACTGAGCTGAACTCAAACCTGGGTCCAGCGACTGTCAAGTCAACACCTTATAACTGTTACGCCAAGATGTCTGAACTTCTTGACGAGGTCGCTCGGTGTTGGGTTATGGTTTCTACAATATCGTTCTCTATGAATTTGAGAGTGGTTAGCAATGGGTCTCCTTCCCCCATCCCTCAGCTGTTTACCAAGTCTCTAGGCAGCCATTTTGTTGTGGTTTTAAAAAAAAACACAATCCAGCAATCTGTAGTTCAAACAATAACAAATCTGTCATTTCACCACTGTTTTGGTAATAAAATGATTATGGGGTTGGAGAAATGTAACTACAGACAGACCTATGGATGCAAGGCCTGACCATCAATGATATCAACATTATAGTTTTAACCATGTTGAGGCAGCAGGGTAGCCTAGTGGTTAGAGCGTTGGACTAGTAACCGGTTGCAAGTTCATATCCCCGAGCTGACATTTTGAGGCGATACAGTGTTTATTTACATTGTTTCTAAACATTAAAGTAAAAAAAGCTTATTCTGGGTTCTGATGGGGTTCAACAGTTGAACTAAGCTCATGAAGCATGTGTTATATTCTTCAAGAATCAATGGCTATAAATCAATTATTTAAAAGTCATAACATGAATGTAGCAATTGCAGATTTCTGCTTTAACACCTGCAGAGTTTGTGCCTCTGTTTTTAAGACAGTACTTACTATTGTTAGTCAGGTTACGGTTTCTCAAAATCACATTTTGGCTAAATTCATCATTAGAACCATTGGAAGCCTTAAGATGCATTCGGAAAACCGGGCCCAGATATCCAGGTTCCTCTTCTTCCTCCTTTTTCGATGTAACAGTCATCTCTCTCTCCTCCTCTTTCACTCTATAAACTGCATCCTCCTCTCGTTTTACTGTAACATCCTCCTCCTTTTTCACTCTGAACGCGTCTTCCTCTTCTTTCACAGTAACGGCCTCTACTTCTTGTTTTACTGTGATATCCACCTCTTCTTTAGCAGAAGGAGAGTAGCTTAGTGACCGCATGGTCGCGGATGTTAGCTATGCTAATGCTAACTTAACCAGACTGCTAGCTGACTAATAACAACAACGCCGTAAATATTAAATTAAATCGGATAACTAACTAGACAAAAGAAGTGTGTTTAAAATACAGTGGCTAATAAACACGAAAGCGTCTGAAGAGCTTTACTGGTTCAGCTTTTTTGTCTAGCAAGCTACCGAGGTGGATAACTTACTGTTGCTGTTGAAAGAAGCGTTCCGTCCACTAGATTATACGTCACACCAACAGCATAAAGTCTCAGACCGCCATCTGCTGACTGGAGTGGGTAACGCAGTTGAGTAAAATGTATATTTTATTATCAGACAAAAAGTTAAAGGGTAGGAATCAGGGACATCGCTAGAACTAAAATATATATTAGCCCCCACTAAATAAATCAATATCAGTCCATATATTTTTTCTGTGATTTCTTTTTTTCGTCAACCGTTCCATCGCATTTTAAAAGTCCTACCGGTTCGGCACTAGGACCGGGGGAGGCTGCTGCTACACTAGTGACTGTTAGACTTTCTTCAGCAAAGATGGCAGACAGAAATACTAGGAGAGAGGGGTACCCCTACACAGACAAGAAATGGATCAAAGATGGCCAGCACACCAGGCTGTCATTTTGTAAAACAGTGGATGTATAGAATCTAGCTAGCTGAAAAATGTACTGCAAATTGAATGTGCAATTTTGTAAGCTTAACTTGCTGATATTTGCCATGCAGATAGATGAAATCGCGTAGATTGCTATGTTCTTGTTATTCTTGTTCTTGCTTATTATGCAGTGGATGATTAAAATCCCTGAATGCCCATGGATGTGTAGCTAGCTATCTAGCCGATCTGTGTATGGACCCAAATGTTTGGTATACATATTAGTTCAGAACCTAGCTATGAACCTCAGCTATCATAGCTAGTTGTATCAACTTCAAAACAGCCTGAATGACATTAATGAAGCCTATGGATTGAGAAGAATATATGATCATGTTGTACCAAGGATGCAAGTCGTATATACATGTAGTTATTACTATGCATGAGATCCCCACATTGTAGCCTGTACATTTAATATATTCACTGATCATGTACTCTACCTTGGCAAATTAATGTGCAGTTTAGGTATGAATGTCTTTGAGGTGATCAAATTCCTGTCTTTGAGTGAGTTTTAGGATTCTATTGAAAGAAAAATGATATTTTTTTAATAATACGATTGTATATTATTATTTAGAAATATGTGTTTTTTCTTGTTTTTAATTGTTGACAGCCAGTAGACACCATGTTTATATTGTAGAAGCATTGTAGTTGATTATGTGAAATGGACGTTTTCTGTTGGGGGTGAGCAACCATGTCCAACAGAAATATAGGATATATTTGTTGTCTAAAGGGGGAAGGTGTTACAGGCTTTGGTCTTTCCATTTATGTTTTGAGGTTGGACTTTAGCACGTATAGCTCGTTAGCACGTAGGGTGCACTGATTGGTACCACCTCATTAGTCAGTATGTGTTTCACCTGAGCTGGTCCAGGTTCTATTTAAGAGTGTCTGGCCCAGTGCTCCAGTTGTCTTGATAGATGTGGAGAGTCAACACCTTTAGTTGCTCCTCCTTTTTGGTTAAAGATGTTTTCATTTCAGGTTGAAGCTTCTTTCTGAAGAGAGCTTTTTTTTTTTTTTTGAAGAAAAATGAATACAAACAAGCAAACCTGGTCGGTTCCGGGGATTGGTATAGCAAATACCGTAAGATTTTCATGGACTGAAAAGGAGATGGAACCTTGGGGCAGGGAAACTTTTGGAAGGACCATATTGATGGGATGCCTCAGGATAGAGGTGAAGGAAGTACTCTGCCTTCAAGGGAACCCAAATGAAAAGGGTTTTGATGTGACGTTTCACAAGCAAGAGAAACATGATGATGTATTGAAGATGGCAAAGGAAGCGGAAAGAAAAGGACCCCTGTGCCATTATGCGGTGACCAGCCTGGCAAAGAACAACTTCAGGGTGGTCACCGTAAACATGTACAATCCGCACGTGAAGGATGAAGATGTGAGGGCCTTTCTGGGGAGATACATGGAAATGTCTTCTCAGCGAGGTACCTCAGGGACTCCCTGGGTTTCTGGAACGGGAGGAGAGGGTTCCAGGCGTTACTCAGGGAGTCCCCGAAGAGTGTGGATGGCAACCTCCATCCTCCGGCGATGTTCTCCCTGGGGGCTGACAGGGGAACACTCTACTATGCACGTCAGCCCCCGTTCTGCAGGCGTTGTATGGCCTACGGCCATATCCTGGCCTCGTGCAGGGCCAAGAAATTTCGTTTTTGTGGGTCGGAAGAGCACGAGGCCAAGGAGTGTGACGAGCCCAAGGCTTGCCACGGGTGTGGCTCAAGAGCACACCTGTGGCGTGATTGCCCGGCTCGTCACAGGTCATACGCGTCTGCAGCTGGGGGGGGAGCGGGGGATGGGGGGAGGAAAGAAAGGACGTGTGCGGATTGCATGGATGGCACAGGGGAAAAGACGGCGCAGGAAGAAGGATGAGGTGGGAAGAAAAAGGCGAGGAGAAGAAAAGAATGGAACAGAAGGAGAGAAGAAAAAGGGGACGGAAGAAGGTGGAGGAGCTGAGAACAGGGAGAAGGGGACAGTGGTACGAGAAGGAGTGGAAGAGGGAACGGGGACAGTGACGGAGAAAGAGGGAGGAGTGGAGTTAGGAGGGGAGGGGGGGGGGATGGGGGGAAGGAGTGGGGAGACAGCCTGCCAGGCTTCCTCGAGGTCGAAATGAGGGATTTGGTGGAGGGGTTAGCGGGGATGGGACGTTGTGTCTCCCCGCTACCTCCTTCACCAAAGAAGAAAGGGATAAAGAGGGGGAGCTTGGCAGGAAGTGAGAGGGAGGGGGGTGTGGAGGGGGAGGGGAGGGTAATTTGTCCTCCCGGTTTGCCTCAGCCCCTTGCATTTTAGTGGATGACTCCAGTGAGGGGTCGGTGGGTTGTTTGCTAGAGGGATCCCAACTCCTGTTTGGGGAGATGGGGTCCCCTATATGCAGCCCCGAGGCAAACGGGGAGGGGGGGGTGGTGGGTGGGGAGGGAGGACCCAACACACTGCCTGGATCATGGGTTGGGATGGAGGACGGGGGGGGCGTCAGGAGAGGAGAGGACGTCCCCGCCGGTGGAGATGGACCAGGGGAGCATCGGGTGAGTCTCCTGGTTTTTCTTTGGGTTTTGGGGTTTTTATTTGTTGTAAATAATTAAATGAATAGTTCTGTTTCTTTTTTTAGTCTAAATGTTAGGGGGTTAAGGGATAATGTTAAAAGGAGGGCGGTTTTTTGTTATTTAGAGGGTGTGGGGTTTGATTTCTGTTTTTTACAGGAGGCTCACCTGAGGGATGGTGGGGATGTGTGTAGATTTAAGAGGGAGTGGGATAAGGGGGAATCTTTTTGGGGCATAGGAGGGGTGCACTCAACAGGAGTAGGGATTTTGTGTGGGCATAGAGAGGTTAAAATAGAGAACACTTTGGTAATAATGCAGGGTAGAGTTTTGGGGATAGATGTTAAGTTTAGAGAAGCTAGATATAGGTTAATTGGGGTGTATGGGCCACAGGTGGCGGCAGACAGGAGGGAGATGGTGGACTGTCTGGCGCCCCTGTGTGTTACAAACAGGCACTTGGTGATAGGAGGAGACTTTAATATAGATTTAGGGGTAGGCGGTGATAGCAGTGCAGGTGCCATCTCTGGGCTAATGGCTTGCCATGGTCTGGTTGATGGTGGCCTGCACACTACTCCGGCAATGGTCGGTCCTACATGGCGCAACTCCAGGGGGGTTGCGCGGAGGCTCGACTACATTTTTGTATCCAGGTCTTTGGGTCAGTTGTCTGGGCGGCTGTTGCCTGTTTTCTTCACGGATCACGACGGGGTGTTCCTGCAGGTGGGGTCGCCAGTCTGCCTCTTCGGTAGGGGGTACTGGAAGTTAGATCGGGATATACTGGAGGAGCAGGCTTTCGTTGACGCATTTTTTTGTTTCTTTCGGAGGCTTGACGGCCTCCGGTCCATGTGCGAGGGGGTGTTAGAGTGGTGGGATTTAGTCAAGGGGAGGATAAGGGCTTTTATAATAGGATATTGTAGAAGGAAAAAAAGGGAGGAAAGGAGGGAGGTGGATCGTATCCAAAGGTTAATTGAACTCGAGTACGAGGCAGGCAACCTCGGCGGGTCGATTGACTGGGAGAGATTCGCAGCCCTAAAGGCGCAGCTCAGGGAGCTGCAGGAGCAGAAGGCTCGAGCTTTCCTGGAGCGTGCGCATAGTGGCTTTCTAGAACATAATGAGACTTGTTCCGCTATGTTCTTTAAGTCGGTTAGGGCCAGACAGAGTAGGAAGGTAATGAAGGGAGTTAGGGAAGAAAATGGTAGTATAGTAAGTAAACCAGAGGAAATGGTCAGGGTGACAACTGATCATTTCCAAGGTTTATTTAAGGAAAGGGAAATAGATGTAGAGCAGGGAAACGTGTTTTTAGAACACTTGTCCCGGCGGTTGCCAGAGGACATTAGAGACGTGATGGAGGCCCAGATCTCACTAGAAGAGGTTGAGAGCGCTCTTAGGAGGATGGGAAAAGGGAAGGTGCCTGGGATGGATGGGCTGCCGGCTGAGTTTTACCTCAAGTTTTGGGGTATACTTGGACCAGTGGTTCTCGAAGTCTTGAAGGCCATCCTTGAGACGGGGGTCCCGGGGGGATCAATGGCTGTTGGTGTGCTGTCACTTCTTTATAAGAAGGGGGAAGCAACTGACCTTGGCAACTGGCGGCCATTGACCATGCTGTGCGTAGATTACAAGATTCTTGCAAAGGTTTTAGCAGACCGGTTGCGCACAGCCCTTCCCTACGTCGTCCACGAGGATCAGACGTGCGGGGTAGAGGGCCGCTCTATAAGATGGAACCTACAGTTGATCAGGGATTCCATCGCTTGGGTTGAAGATAGAGGGCTGCCTTTAATGGTAGCAGCGCTAGATCAGGCGAAAGCTTTTGATCGCGTGAATAGATCTTTTCTATTCAGGGTGTTAGGTAGATTAGGATTTGGGGAGAAGTTTATAGGATGGATCCGTACTTTATATGTCGGAGCGGGGTGTCGAGTTAGTGTAAATAGTCACTTAGGTGACGTTTTTGACCTCTCGTCTGGGGTCAGGCAGGGATGCCCACTCTCGGCTCTCCTCTTCGTTCTGTACATGGAGCCTCTGGGGGCTGCCATTAGGGCAGACACAGGGGTGGAAGGCTTGTTGATCCCTGGAAGCGGTGGGCTGCGTGTTAAGATGACGCTTGCTGTTGTGCAAGGACTCGTGCCTGACAAGGTCCCTTGCCATCTTTGGGGATTTCACCCGAGCGTCGGGAGCAGTTCTGAACCATGCAAAGTCTTCCGTCAAGTTTTTCGGAAGATGGCGCGGTAGAACGGATGTGCCTGGGGGGTTATCTCTCTGTGAAGGGGCCCTGAGGATTCTCGGGGTTCATTTTGAGACCTCCGGCTCAGCGACGCTAAACTGGAACATGCGTATCGCAGTGGTACAGAGGAAGCTAGCAATGTGGAAGGCTAGGTATTTGTCTTTTATGGGCAAAGTCCTGGTCCTAAAGGTGGATGTGTTGCCGTCTCTTTTGTATGTGGCGTACATCTATCCATTGCCGGCTTGTCTGAGGAGGCCTCTAGTGAGGATTGTGTTTCAGTTTATGTGGAGTGGCAGGTGCGAGTGGGTCGCCAGGGCACGCATGATCTGTCCCATCGGGGAGGGAGGTAGGGGGGTACCACATTTCCCCCTCAAGCTGGACGCCATTTTTGTTTCTTTCTTGTTGACGGAGCTTGCTCGTCCGGTTATACACCCGTCCGGTTACCTCCTGCGGGTGTTCTTCTCGTATAAGGCGAGAAGCGTAATGGTGTGGTCTAACGCGGGTCCTCGGGCGGAACAGCTGCCGTGGCATTTTGGCCATGTGGCCAAGTGGCTGCGTGCGCACCCCGAGGTTGAAGTTGCCCGAGTAGGTTTAGACCACAGGCACCTGTACGAGGAGGTCAGGCAGGCAGGGAGTCCTGCGCCTGTAGCGGGCATCTCGTCAGTGGTCTGGGAGGGAGTGCAGGCGCGGGGCCTGGACAATAGGCTCAAGGACCTGAATTGGTTGGGCCTCCATAAGTGCTTGCCGGTACGTGCCATCTTGTACCGGTATAGTTTGGTGCAATCCCCCACCTGTCCAAGATCCTCTTGTGGCAGGGAGGAGACTGTGCGCCATGCCTTTTGGGACTGTGCCTTTGCTGGACTAGTCTGGGCTAGGGCACGGGTAATGCTAGGTTTGGTTAGGAGTGATTTTGTTTTGACATGGGCTAGGCTAGAGAGAGGCGTAGGGAGAGCAAAGGGAACGGATAGGGACAGGTTTCTGCTCTGGCTTCTCATGAGTCTCTTTAAAAAGGGACTGTGGGAAGCCAGGCAGAATTTAGTCAAGACAGGGAGAGATTGGGGGGTGGAAGGGATAGTGAGAAGGGTGGAAGGTGATTTGAGGGGGAAGATGAAGAGGGAGGAGAGGAAGTGGGGGAAGCATGCGGCACGGGAGAGGTGGAAAGGGGGTTTAGGGCTGGGAGTGTTAGAGTGAGTTTGGTAAGGGGATAGATTAGGGAAGGGGAGATAGGGAAAGGGTTAGGTATTGGTTAGGTATGACGGGGAGGGACGATGCTCCCCTGAGGTTTGTTTTTGTTTGTTGTTTTTGTAAATATAATTAATTAAGAATGAATGAGAATTATGATTTTGTAATAGTATGAATGGTATTGATTGTAATAAATTATTTTAACCACCTTTTTGGTTTGCTTCCTGTTTTTAAGTTTTTGTGGATTTTTCTCTTGTTTGCCTCTTCTTGGGCAGATTTAGTGGGTCTCATGGTGGGTGTCTTTTAGGTCTCAGTTGTTGTTACTAGTCAACTTTCAGTGGACACTGAGAGCAAAACTTCAACATTATGTTATAATACTTTTATTGCATCAAATGGTTGTTTTATGCAACAGAATAGAGGGTTCTTAGAACTATACTGTCTGTGTTCTACTGAGGATGGGTCTCTGGGAGGTGACACTGACAGGAGATTTACAATGTCTTTTGGGTGATAAAACCTAAAGAGACTGCATTCCAGAACATGAGTTAATGTTTCTGTTCTATATGTTACCCGGGGGAGATGACCCCAGGGCCAGACCCTGGTCTCTACAGAGTACTGTTTTTACAGCGGACACTGTCTGCTGTAAATTATAAGTATCTTTCATACAAATCTTAACCTTGTGACCCGTTCTATACATCTGTTGTTGGTCATGTAGGTTGAAAGGGGTGCATCTTAGCTATAAAAGACCTTTGTACTTTTGTATCGTGGCTCTATGAACCATCTGGGGGTGATTTGTTGACCAGCCATCATTATCGTAGAGCACTCAATTGATTCACTTTATATGTGTGTGTTGTATTGACCTGTTCCCTTATTATTAAGTGAATAAAGATTTAGATTAAGAATGACTCATGTGATAAGTTTGTCTCAATTGATATTAAAGAAATTAAAAAACACATTTGGCGATGGGGATGTGAATCCTGATTAGGTGACTGCTCCTGACGACCTCGGTAAATGGTGCACGAGGGATCCCTTTAACATGGGGTCTCAGGGAGACCACACTTGGGGACGATCATGTCAGCTGCTGCTGCTCCAATACATCATGAGGTGATATGGTGAACTGATGTTGAACTGGGCAGTCAGTCATTCATTCTGTACTATGAGAAATCTGTACTATCAATTCATCATTTCATTTCATTCATCAATCATTTCACTGTACTATCAAATCAAATTGTATTAGTCACATGCGCCGAATACAACAGGTGTAGTGAAATGCTTACAGTGAATCCTTACAGTGAAATGCTGACTTACAAGCCCCTAACCAACAATGCAGTTTTAAAAACTACAAATAAGAATAAGAAATAAAAGGAACAAGTAATTAAGGAGCAGAAGTTAAATATCAATAGCTAGACTATATACAGGGTATTACGGTACAGAGTCAATGTGGAGGCTATATACAGGGGTTACCGGTACAGAGTCAATGTGGAGACTACATACAGGGGGTACTGGTACAGAGTCAACGTGCTGGGGCACCGGTTAGTCGAGGCAATCGAGGTAATATGTACATATAGGGAGAGTTATTAAAGTGACAATGCATAGATGATAACAGAGTGTGTGGGGGGGCTCTTCCTCTGACACCGCCTGGTATAGAGGTCCTGGATGGCAGGAAGCTTGGCCCCAGTGATGTACTGGGCTGTACGCACTACCCTTTGTAGTGCCTTGTAGTTGGAGGCCAAGCTGTTGCTATACCAGAAAGTGATGCAACCAGTCAGGATGCTCTCGATGATGCAGCTGTAGAACCTTTTGAGGATCTGAGGTCCCATGCTACATTTTTTCATCTCCTGAGGGGGAATAGGTTTTGTCGTGCCGTCTTCACGATTGTCTTAGTGTGCTTGGACCGTGATAGTTTGCTAGTGATGCGGACACCAGGGAACTTGAAGCTCTCAACCTGCTCCACTACAGCCCCGTCGATGAGAATGGGGGTGTGCTCTGTCTTCCTTTCCCTATAGTCCACAATCATCTTCTTTTGTCTTGGTCACGTTGAGGGAGAGGCTGTCTCCTCAGTGATCAGGCCTGTTGTGGCATCGGAAAACTTAATGATGGTGTTGGAGTCATGCCTGGTCGTGCAGTTATTAGTGAACAGGATGTACGGGAGGGGGTTGAGCACGCACTCCTGAGGGGCCACTGTGTTGAGGATCAGCGTGGAGCATGTGTTGTTACCTTCCCTTAAAAAACATGAGCTGGCGCACACCCAGAAAAATACTTTGTGTGGAGGTGCTGACTAACGGCGAATAAACAATCAAAAGAAAGTCGCACACTCCATGTATAATCTCCCAGCAATTTAATGGGTATTTACCAACGCAACCCTAACCTTAACCCCTACCGTAACCATTTTACATGTCAAAAGCCCATCCTGTTAGATCTGAACCAAATGGAGCGATCATCCATGTTTATTTACATTAGTGCAAATTGTCCACTGATATTGCTGTAATTTCCCACCCCTTTTGGCTGTATGAAAGTTAATTTCCCCTCAGACACACATTTGTTCTTTGATATTATGAAGGTCATTTGTGTATAATTTACTTTCCCCCACATCTCTTTACATTGCTTATGCATATTTGGTGGCCTGACTGCGTCCAAGGCCCATCCTGTCAGATCTGAACCTAATGGAGCTTAGTGATCGGATGACAGAAATCACATTTATGTGCCAGGTGTAACTGAGGCCGTAGATGCTCCATAGCCATTAATTTGAGTGTTTTATATAATATGACTAAATATATTATATATTTATTTCTGTGTTGCAGGAGCAGTCAAGAAATGGAACGGCAAAGCTGCAAGGCTGTAGGAGACCACCTCAAGCCCCTGGTAGAGCCGGGGGTGGTGTTTACCACTCCACCACGCCTTCAGCAGTCTGGACAAGTGGGATTGATCCATTTGTTAGTTTCAGTAGTTGAATCCTTTAACATGTGGTTGATTTCAACATTTTTCATCTTCAACAAATGGCCTGGGATTGGTTGAAAAGTGATACAAAACACACATACCATAGTGGAAGATTTACTGAATTTACACTAAGATGGATCTTGCTTTTTCACATATTTGTTCATTGGTTTTACAAGAGTCTTGATTGGTCAGTCACTGGGTTAATTTGTTTTGCAATATGTTAAAATCAAATCAAGCTTTATTTATACAGCACATTTCAGACACGGATACAAACCAACGGGTTCACAGGAAAAAACAATGAAAATAAATAAATATTTAAAACACAAACATAAGAGGATAAAACAACAGAATAACTGAAAACTAATGAGCATTCTAAGGAAATGTCATCGATTAAAATATTAACAATTCACTGCAATATGCAACCCAAAATATCCTGTCTTTCTCCATTGTTTGATGTTACGTTCTCCAGCAAGAAAACCAAAAATGTCCCTCAAACAGAAGAGGGAACAAACAACAACCACAACTAAACATGTTTTAGGAGGGGCTCTGATTGATTCTCCCTATATGCTAACAAGCTACACGGGCAAAAGTCCAACCTCAAAACATAAATGGAAAAACAAAAGCCTGTAACACCTTCCCCCTTTAGACAACAAATATATCCTATATTTGTGTTGGACAAGTTTGCTCACCACCAACATAAAACAATTTCCATTTCACAATATAATCAACCACAATGATTCACCTTTACCAATATAAACATGGTGTCAACAATTAAAAATAGGAAAAACAACTTGTTTTCTCACTAGCTTCTAGAAATCTCGTCTTCCTGAAACTCACTAGCTTCTAGAACTCTCGTCTTCCTGAAACTCACTAGATTCTAGAACTCTCGTCTTCCTGAAACTCACTAGATTCTAGAACTCTCGTCTTCCTAAAACTCACTAGCTTCTAGAACTCTCGTCTTCCTAAAACTCACTAGCTTCTAGAACTCTCATCCCCTTGGAACGAGCCCAAACAAAACTCATCCCCAATACAAAGAACCGTGCAGTCAAAATAAATTGTGATCCATGGTAACGCACTGGCTAAACGCAAAACACAAATATTTTTGACTGCCCACCTTTGAGACAATCAGCATCCAAGTTGTCCTTACCACAGACATGTCTGATTTCAAGAGGAAACTCCTGCAATATCCGTAGTAACTTTCCACCTTCTCTCTCTTTTCAGGGTTCACTAGATAGGCATGTTGTTGGATCGGGGCCCAGTCCCCAATGTCATGCTCTAGTACATTTGAGTTGGCACATCTGAGAATTAACCCTGATATTCTAAAAGTAGGGCAACAATGTCAATATAATTGTACCAAAAATGGTCATGTTGGTTGCATGAATAAATATCACTACCAAATGTTACATGAAATGTAAATATGAAATATTTGATTGCATAGTCATATTTTCAACGTCTTTTCACTATAATTTTGCTTGGTGGGATAGCCCAATGTCAAAACACAGTTTTAACGTCTCCGAATCAATAACCAATATGCAGGAACAGTTTGGGATAAATTGAAAACCTAAACATAAAATGTGCTATTTACACAAACATCTGCCACAATAATCATATTACTTGTAATTTTTTTTAAACAACCACCTTATAAACTGCACAAGCACCAGAAACACTTGTTTTGACAAGTAGAAGAAAAATCACGGATATCAATTAGGGAGGAAATCAGGTTGTATGTGCTGTTGAAACTAACACAACTAAAAACATGGAAATGTGAGATATCTTTTACCTCACTGGTTAGAGGACAACCTACAGAAGACAGTCAGCTACATGTTGGAGTGATGCTTTTAAATATAGGGGTCGCTAAACAAAGGAACACAACACTTATTTGTCATCACTCATCAACATCATGTTGAAATCAATTGTGCCGACAGGAGGGAGATGAGGTTGCACGTCCTGTTAAAACTAACAGCTCAAAAATAACTCCTTCATGTATGTATTTTCTGATGTTTGATCAGAGATCTTTTATCAGAGTACCTCTTGTCACACTGAACACAGCTATAAGGTTTCTCTCCTGTGTGTGTTCTCTGGTGTGATGTCAGCTTGTCAGATCTACCAAAACTCTTCCCACATTGATCACAGCTATAAGATTTCTCTCCTGTGTGTATTCTCTGGTGCAATGTCAGATGGCCAGATGTAGTAAAACTCTTCCCACATTGACCACAGCTATAAGATTTCTCTCCTGTGTGTATTCTCTGGTGTTGAGTCAAATTGCCAGATGTAGTAAAACTCTTCCCACATTGACCACAGCTATAAGATTTCTCTCCTGTGTGTATTCTCTGGTGTTGTTCAAATTGCCAGATGTAGTAAAACTCTTCCCACATTGACCACAGCTATAACGTTTCTCTCCTGTGTGTGTTCTCTGGTGTACTGTAAGAGTGCTAGATTTAGTAAAACTCCTCCCACATTGAACACAGCTATAAGGTTTCTCTCCTGTGTGTATTCTCTGGTGCAATGTCAGATAGCCAGATGTAGTAAAACTCTTCCCACATTGACCACAGCTATAAGGTTTCTCTCCAGTGTGTATTCTCTGGTGCAATGTCAGATAGCCAGATGTAGTAAAACTCTTCCCACATTGACCACAGCTATAAGGTTTCTCTCCTGTGTGTGTTCTCTGGTGTGATGTCAGCTTGTCAGATCTACCAAAACTCTTCCCACATTGATCACAGCTATAAGGTTTCTCTCCTGTGTGTATTCTCTGGTGCAATGTCAGATGGCCAGATGTAGTAAAACTCTTCCCACATTGACCACAGCTATAAGGTTTCTCTCCTGTGTGTATTCTCTGGTGCAATGTCAGATGGCCAGATGTAGTAAAACTCTTCCCACATTGAACACAGCTATAAGATTTCTCTCCTGTGTGTATTCTCTGGTGTTGAGTCAAATTGCCAGATGTAGTAAAACTCTTCCCACATTGACCACAGCTATAAGGTTTCTCTCCAGTGTGTATTCTCTGGTGCAATGTCAGATAGCCAGATGTAGTAAAACTCTTCCCACATTGACCACAGCTATAAGGTTTCTCTCCTGTGTGTATTCTCTGGTGCAATGTCAGATGGCCAGATCTAGTAAATCTCTTCCCACATTGACCACAGCTATAAGGTTTCTCTCCTGTGTGTTTTCTCTGGTGTACTGTAAGATTGCTAGATTTAGTAAAACTTCTCCCACATTGAACACAGCTATAAGGTCTCTCTCCTGTGTGTATTCTCTGGTGCAATGTCAGATGGCCAGATCTAGTAAAACTCTTTCCACATTGACCACAGCTATAAGGTTTCTCTCCAGTGTGTATTCTCTGGTGCAATGTCAGAGAGCCAGATGTAGTAAAACTCTTCCCACATTGAATACAGGTAAAATATTTCTCTCCTGTGTGGATTCTCTGATGAATTTTAATGCCTGCTGAGGAGGTGAAACTCTTCCCACAGTCAGAGCAGCAGTGAGTTCTCTTCCCTGTGGGTCTCTGTGGGTGTTTATTGAGGTGTTCTGATCTGGAGAGACTCTTCTCTGTCTCCTCAGCCTCATGAGGTTGTTGAGGCTCCCCAGAGGATCCACGATAGTCACGTCTCTCTCCTGTGTGAACAACAAAGTCAGACAGATGATTAAAGGCCCACAACAGCGGAAATCCATTGAAAAAGGTGATGCCAACAGCATAGCCATGATGTTGTACAACAATTTCTGTTCGTAATGAATGTTAAAATTATTTGACAATTGTCTTAAAATGAGCAAAAAGTCATATTTTGTCTTGTTTTCACATTAGTAGTGACATCTAAGTTGTAGACTAGAAATAAGTTATTCATGTTGTTGAAACTCTAAGCAGTGTGGTAGAAGACTTTTGGTCTACAATACAGGCCCCCCTTCTGTGTTTTCTAAAATTGCGGCACAAGGGCAATTTGACTGCAGAAACTCCTCCATGCTGATGAGGAAACCACTCGTTATGGATGTAGCATATCTGGTAATGAGGAAACCACTAGTTATGGATGTAGTATATCTGGTAATGAGGAAACCACTAGTTATTTATGTGGTATATCTGGTAATGAGGAATCCACTAGTTATGGATGTAGTGTATCTGGTAATGAGGAAACCACTAGTTATGGATGTAGTATATCTGCCAAGAGCAAAAATGGTGAATGAAGATTTTAGTTTTTCACAATGTATTCTGAATGTGAATGGGGGAAAACTCAGGGGACTAACCTCCATTTCCAGGTTGCTTATGAGAGCATTTCACACTACTTTGGATTACATTTGTAAGGATCGTTTGAATGTCCTGCTTATTATTAATATAATGATGGTGTCATCATCGCAAATCAACAGCTTTGTACTTAAAAAACACTTCAACCAGTAAAATGCTCTTTGTCTAGCTTTTCCATCAGCCTGACAATGAGGGTTTGCCAAATTGGCCCATAACTTCACCTTACAACAAATATACCTGTAATGAACGAAGAAGCACTTTGGTTGTTGTTGCATGACACACATAGTGTACTCAAGGACCCATAACAACATAGACCTACAATAGGACCCATAACTTCACCTAATAACAACATAGACCTACTGTAGGACCCATAACGTTCACCTAACAACAACATAGACCTACTGTAGGACCCATAACTTCACCTAACAACAACATAGACCTACTGTAGAACCCATAACTTCACCTAACAACATAGACCTACTGTAGGACCCCTAACTTCACCTAACAACAACATAGACCTACTGTAGGACCCATAACTTCACCTAACAACAACATAGACCTACTGTAGAACCCATATCTTCACCTAACAACATAGACCTATTGTAGGACCTATAACTTCACCTAACAACATCAACCTAATGTAGAACCCATAACTTCACCTAACAACACAGACCTACTGTAGGACCCCTAACTTCACCTAACAATAATATAGACCTACTGTAGGACCCCTAACTTCACCTAACAATAATATAGACCTACTGTAGGACCCATAACTTCACCTAAGAACAAATATAGGAAAATAGCTGTGTGTGTTGTACAAAATTCGATCAAGGAACAGTTATCTACACATTAAGAATGAAGAAGCACTTTGGTTGTTGTTGCATGTCGTGATGTTTGTCATTTGACTGGCATTCAGAAAATGATTTCTTGGATCTTCTGATGATAGTTGAACATGTGACTGTAACTAAACAGCTACAGAATTAAATAGTATGTGTAATTATTGAATAACCACGTTAATGACAGTATCCATTTGGGTGTTGTCAATAAAGTTACGATTATTATTATTATTTTTTTTTTCACCTTTATTTAACCTGTTGCGACTCTAGGGGCAGTATTTTCATTTTTGGAAAAGAAACGTTCCCGTTTTAAACGGGAAATTTTGTCAGGATAAGATGCTAGAATATGCATATAATTGACAGCTTAGGATAGAAAACACTCTAACGTTTCCAAAACTGTAAAGATATTGTCTGTGAGTATAACAGAACTGATGTTGCAGGCGAAAGCCTGAGAAAAATCCAATCCGGAAGTGCCCCATATTTTGAAAGCGCTGCATTCCAATGAGTCCCCATTGAGCTGTGAATGCCGTATCAACCAGATTACGCTTTCTACGTATTTCCCAAGGTGTCTACAGCATTGTGACGTAGTTTTACGCATTTATGTTGAAGAACAGCCGTAGGCGGCTACATTGCGTAAGTGGTCACCTGATGGCTCCCAGGGTGACTCTCGCGTAAAATACAGAGGTAGCCATTTTTCCAATCGCTTCTACTGAGAAACTAATTGTCCCGACGGATATATTATTGAATAGATATTTGAAAAACACCTTGAGGATTGATTATAAACAACGTTTGCCATGTTTCTGTCGATATTATGGAGCTAATTTGGAATATTTGTCGGCGTTGACGGGACCGCAATTTCCGGGCGATTTCTCAGCCAAACGTGAAGAACAAACGGAGCTATTTTGCCTACAAAAATAATATTTTGGGAAAAAATGAACTTTGGCTATCTACCTGGGAGTCTCGTGAGTGAAAACATCCGAAGTTCATCAAAGGTAAACTATTTAATTTGATTGCTTTTCTGATTTTCGTGACCAGGTTGCCTGCTGCTAGCTAGGCATAATGCTATGCTAGGCTATCGATAAACTTACACAAATGCTTGTCTAGCTTTGGCTGTAAAGCATAATTTCTAAATCTGAGATGACAGGGTGATTAACAAAAGGCTAAGCTGTGTTTGAATATACACTGCTCAAAAAAATAAAGGGAACACTTAAACAACACAATGTAACTCCAAGTCAATCACACTTCTGTGAAATCAAACTGTCCACTTAGGAAGCAACACTGATTGACAATACATTTCACATGCTGTTGTGCAAATGGAATAGACAACAGGTGGAAATTATAGGCAATTAGCAAGACACCCCCAATAAAGGAGTGGTTCTGCAGGGGGTGACCACAGACCACTTCTCAGTTCCTATGCTTCCTGGCTGATGTTTTGGTCACTTTTGAATGCTGGCAGTGCTTTCACTCTAGTGGTAGCATGAGACGGAGTCTACAAACACACAAGTGGCTCAGGTAGTGCAGCTCATCCAGGATGGCACATCAATGCGAGCTGTGGCAAGAAGGTTTGCTGTGTCTGTCAGCGTAGTGTCCAGAGCATGGAGGCGCTACCAGGAGACAGGCCAGTACATCAGGAGACGTGGAGGAGGCCGTAGGAGGGCAACAACCCAGCAGCAGCACCGCTACCTCTGCCTTTGTGCAAGGAGGAGCACTGCAAAATGACCTCCAGCAGGCCACAAATGTGCATGTGTCTGCTCAAACAGTCAGAAACAGACTCCATGAGGGTGGTATGAGGGCCCAACGTCCACAGGTGGGGGTTGTGCTTACAGCCCAACACCGTGCAGGACGTTTGGCATTTGCCAGAGAACACCAAGATTGGCAAATTCGCCACTGGTGCCCTGTGCTCTTCACAGATGAAAGCAGGTTCACACTGAGCACGTGACAGAGTCTGGAGACGCCGTGGAGAACGTTCTGCTGCCTGCAACATCCTCCAGCATGACCAGTTTGGCAGTGGGTCAGTCATGGTGTGGGGTGGCATTTCTTTGGGGGGCAGCACAGCCCTCCATGTGCTCACTAGAGGTAGCCTGACTGCCATTAGGTACCGAGATGAGATCCTCAGATCCCTTGTGAGACCATATGCTGGTGCGGTTGGGCCTGGGTTCCTCCTAATGCAAGACAATGCTAGACCTCATGTGTCTGGAGTGTGTCAGCAGTTCATGCAAGAGGAAGGCATTGATGTTATGGACTGGCCCGCCTGTTCCCCAGACCTGAATCCAATTGAGCACATCTGGGACATCATGTCTCGCTCCATCCACTAACGCCACGTTGCACCACAGACTGTCCAGGAGTTGGCGGATGCTTTAGTCCAGGTCTGGGAGGAGATCCCTCAGGAGACCATCAGCCACCTTATCAGGAGCATGCCCAGGCGTTGTAGGGAGGTCATACAGGCATGCGGAGGCCACACACACTACTGAGCCTAATTTTGACTTGTTTTAAGGACATTACATCAAAGTTGGATCAGCCTGTAGTGTGGTTTTCCACTTTAATTTTAAGTGTGACTCCAAATCCAGATCTCCATGGGTTGATAAATTTGATTTCCATTGATAATTTTTGTGTGATTTTGTTGTCAGCACATTCAACTATGTAAAGAAAAAAGTATTTAATAAGAATATTTCATTCATTCAGATCTAGGATGTGTTATTTTAGTGTTCCCTTTATTTTTTGGAGCAGTGTATTTCACTTGTGATTTCATTCACACATTCTAGTAAGAGTTTTTGTCCGTTGCGTTATGCTAATTAGTGTCAGTTGATGACAATTCCCCCGCATCCGGGATGGGTAGTTCCAAGAGGTTTTGTCTTTTGTTTGAAACACTCCTGTCAATGTTGAGTAAGGACGCACACCCAATTGCGCATATAGAAGTAGGACGAGTCTACCTGGCCTGCACACAAATGTAGGCCTATAAATGTGCCCATTTGGGGATGTCTGATAGTATTTCTGATTGTCTTAACGCACCACCACTAATGAGTTCTGGAGCTTCTCAAAGTAATGCTTTATTCACCTCAAACAGCAAGTAAACAAAGTCTAATCAAAATCAATTGCAAATGAGAATAGTTCCTCAAGGTATTTTCGTAAAATATTTCTAGCTCTCACCCTTTCGATAACCACTCGGCATAAAAGGGAAAAATGTAATGCTCTGATCCAGTGGAAATGTCATAAAAAACCTGATTACTTCTTATCCTTTTCACAAATAGCCTACACCTACTGTGTCTGTCCAGAACTCACAGGAGCAGGAAACTGAGGGAGGAGAATATTTTATACAATGTTGCAAGCTTGCTATCCGAGTTTCCTGACCCAGTTGATAGTTGATACAATGTTTCAAGTTTGTTGTAGACAGGCCATGTGCAGCCAATGTGATTTCTAGGATATTTATTTTTATCAAGATATTTTCTACCTGCAGAATGCAATATTTTTATTTGTTGGCTTTATGTAGGCTATTTTTTTTTTTTACAAATTTTTTTACAATAAAAGTTACTCTTAGATTTGTATAATTTTCATTAAGATTTAGATAGAATGTAGATTAATCACAGACAATAATTTTGAGATACTATTATAAATTAAATTAAACTGTTCCACGAAAATGTGCATTTGAAAATCATAATTGGCACACAGATTAGTAGAAATGAGTAGAAATGGTCCAACTGGAAAAGGTTGCCGACTGCTGGTGTAGTCTATTACTGAACATTTCTACACTGGTCATTCTAGAATATACTATATATCCTAGAAACCTGGTTAAACTATCATTATGACATCATGGATGAATTCTAGAATATACTATATATCCTAGAAACCTGGTTAAACTATCATTATGACATCATGGATGAATTCTAGAATATACTACATAGCCTAGAAACCTGGTTAAATGATCATTATGACCATATGGATGGCCAGTCGTTGTATTCATAGTGTAGTGAATTCAGAGGGAGGCCCTGAGCTGAACTCAAACCTGGGTCCAGCGACTGTCAAGTCAACACCTTATAACTGTTACGCCAAGATGTCTGAACTTCTTGACGAGGTCGCTAGGTGTTTTTTTTTTAAACCCACACAATCCAGCAATCTGCAGTTCAAACAATAACACATCTGTCATTCCACCACTGTTTTGGTAATGAAATGATTATGGGGTTTGGAGAAATGTAACTACAGACAGACAGACCTATGGATGCAAGGACTGACCATCCATGATATCAACATTATAGTTGAGGCGATACAGTGTTGATTTACATTGTTTCTAAACATTGTAATAAAAAAAGCTTATTTAGGGTTCTGATGGGGTACAACAGTTGAACTAAGCTCATGAGGCATGTGTTATATTCTTCAAGAATCAATGGCTGTAAATAAATAATTTAAAAGTCACAATATGGATGTAACAATTGCAGATTTCCGCCTTAACACCAAACATCAGTTCAACTGCAGAGTTTGTGCCTCTGTTTTTAAGACAGTACTTACCAGTGTTAATCAGGGAACGGTTTCTAAAAACCATCTTATGGCTAAATTCATCGTTAGAACCATTGGATGCCTTAAGATGCGTTTGGGAAACCGGGCCCAGATATCTAGGTTCCTCCTCTTCTCCCACCTCCTCCTTTTTCGATGTAACAGTCATCTCTCCCTCCTCTTTCACTCCATAAACTGCATCCTCCTCCTCCTCTTTCACTCTGAACGTGTCCTCCTCTTCTTTCACAGTAATGGCCTCACCCTCTACTTCTTGTTTTACTGTGATATCCCCCTCTCCTTTAGCAGAGGAGTAGCTTAGTGACCGCATGGTCGGGGATGTTAGCTAGGCTAATGCTAACTTAACCAGCCCGCTAGCTGACTAATAACAACACCGTAAATATGAAATTAAATCGGATAACTAACTAGACGATAGAAGTGGGTTAAAAACACAGTGTCTAACTCAGTTCGTCTATTTTGTCTAACAAGCTACCGAGATGTCTGACTAACTGTTGCTGCTGCTGAAAGAAGCGTTCCGTCCACTAGATTATACGTCACACCAACAACATCGCCTTAAATTCCCAGACCGCCATCTGCTGACTGGAGTGGGTAACGCAGTTGAGTAAAATGTAGATTATATCTTCAGACAACAAGTTAAAGTGTAGGAAGCATGAGTTTTTACTCACCAGTGTAACAATACAGTGTGGTTAAAGACTTAGTAAGCTAGTTGTAGTCACTTTATGGTTACCTATAAGAACATACAGTTATGTTTTTGCGTTATTACATATTTATTAACTTATTTCGGAAAATCTTCTAAACTACCCACAATGCACTATTTCCCAACGTCATGGATGATCAACTCTGTGCTACCGAGTTTGCATGCCAGTGTAACGACCGAGGTAAAGACAGTTTTAAGTTGGATATTCAACAGATATTCGTGCTTTCAAACCTCAATAGCTTTCAAACCACTTGAGCCACAGACTCCAAATAAGTGTCATGATGTTGGAAATATTGCGCACAACATTGCACAGTTCTTATTTTCACGATTTGGACATTCATTCTCTTTCCAAAGCTAATAAACATGTGGAAATGTGAGCAATATTTTGTATTCCTTGTTGAATTAGTTAGGGAGCGTAAACAAAGTACAAACTTTTTTTACATTCAAATTTCAGTCGGTCCTTGGTCATGTGATCTACTGACTTCAAACAAGGTTCAGAATGTCCACTGACTACACTTCTATATTGCACACACTTTAGTTTGTCCATTTTTATCTCACATGGTTTTACATTAAAAAAAAATTTTTATTAAAAATTCAATAGCTCCTTGGTCGTATGACCTATTGTCTGCTGACTAACCTTCCATATTGCACAGTCTGGTTTGTGTAGTGTAAAATCACAAAGTGTAACATACATTTTTCATAGTTTCAAATTTGCAATAGCTCCTTGGTCATGTCAATTACACACCTAAGAAGCATGCAGTGGATATACACCCATATTGCATAACCTCTAGTCATGTCTCTTCTATATTGTTGCACATTAATATTAGTTTGACAGTTAGATGGTTCAGTCCAGTGTTGTTGTTTACCCTTTTCTTTAATATTTAATTGGTAGTTCTAAGTAATGTACTGCTGGTCAATACATATACTGAACAGGGATGGAGAGTTAGCTGGTGAGGTGGGCTGGTCAATACATATACTGAACAGGGATGGAGAGTTAGCTGGTGAGGTAGGCTGGTCAATACATATACTGAACAGGGATGGAGAGTTAGCTGGTGAGGTGGGCTGGTCAATACATATACTGAACAGGGATGGAGAGTTAGCTGGTGAGGTAGGCTGGTCAATACATATACTGAACAGTTATGGAGAGTTAGCTGGTGAGGTAGGCTGGTCAATACAAATACTGAACAGGGATGGAGAGTTAGCTGGTGAGGTGGGCTGCAGTGGGTTTACTGGCCAATACAAATACTGAACATGTAACCACAGTAATGGTGGCCAGAAAATCAATGATTAAAAATGTAACATTGACAAATTAAACAGAAATTGTAGACCTTTAATCTTTTCCAACATGTCAACAGACACTTAACTTCAAATAAGTATGAAACATTTCACCATGTTAACTTCCTATTTATCCCTGGTTGATGTACATGTCAGTGTTAACTTCCTCTTTATCCCTGGTTGATGTACATGTCAGTGTTAACTTCCTCTTTATCCCTGGTTGATGTACATGTCAGTGTTAACTTCCTCTTTATCCCTGGTCGATGTACATGTCAGAGCCTCTTCAGTGTGGATGGGGTAGAGCAGACATTTTCAACAACAAAGACTGCACTTCCAGTTTGTGTTCTTTACTCTGTTGAACTCTTTGGTCTTCATTCCGAGGCACAGCACATGGAACCCCCGTTGGCAAAGCATTCAATCTAAAACAAAGCGGAACACGTTAGAAGTAATATCAAATATCGATGCAGTATGACGAATTAGCCATCCATTGTGTTATATCATAAATTGTCTTACATGCCGTCACTGTTGTCAAAAGATTATAAACATGTTAAATAAAGTTACTAACCCTGTCAGTCTGGGCCACATCCAGGTTCTTCATCAGTGGCACACATGAAGCAGGCTTTTTTGAACTCTGAAATCATAGGCATGAACTGAACATATGGCTGTCCCACACAACTACATAAAAATAAAGAATTGACATTTACTTTGAATTAAATGTCATTACATACCAGACATTTTTAGTATATCCTCAGCCATTTATTTCTGCAGTTGCTCCATGTGTTTTTTGAAGGTTCCATATCAATTTGGGATGTTGGGGAAGTTCTGTGCAACTTCCTTGGCCATCTACACCAAAAAATATAAAATAGAGTTTTTGACCTAATTGTCACATAACAGCTAACACTTCATTATTGAAAATATAACTATCAAACCCACATTACAAAGACCCCACAGCTATTTTAGATGTTTTTTAAATGTCATGAAAAGCACTTTACAAAGTAATTTTATTATTTATTATGGTCTGACATGTCTGCAGAAATGTTGCAATTTTGTAGTGTTTTTTTGGGGATAACTTGTTTTGTAAATATTAATTCACATTTGTGCTGACACTAAATAAACAATGAATTATTTAAGTCAATATTGTCAATATTATTATAATCTGTTTTTATAATGGAGGGAGGGTGGACAGGGAGTTAAAAAAGGAACCCCAAAAGGTTCCTTGAGCAACCATGATAAGGGGTTCTTCAAATAACTTTTTTAGCTTTTTGTCTGAAAGTATAAACCTCATCTTTATCAAATTATCCATTAAAGATACATATGGGTTGTTTAAATTGTATCTAATTATATTCCCAGTTTTACTTTATCAAATCTGTAGTAATCATTATAAACACATACAATTCATCATATTTTCATATATTTACAGAATCCATATAAAACGTAAGATATTCTCAGCGACTTGCGACAACCATTCAATTTGCTTTTTCAAGGACTCTCCATAGCTAAGAAGCAACTCTCCAAACATACTCCCAGCAGAATAAAAAAATAAAATTTTGTTTCCCAGACAATGACCATAGGATCCTCAACTGTTCTCTAACCTTTCAGAGACCACGGCAAAATCAAGCCTCCCAGGAACTATAGACCTTCCGCTGCTTTCTAAAATATCATCCCGTTTATTATCCAAATTTCAATAATCTGAGTAAGCATATTTCTTCTATATGTTACTATCCAAACGTCAGATTAAGACTCATTTCCACATCCACACAACTCTCATATCAGTCACACAATGCTATTCCCAAACATACCTAATCAATTAGTTTTTCAACAATATTTTTACCTGCAGGAATATTTTCACATTTCTATCTCATGGTTAGTTCCTAGGATAATGAAACTCATACATTTATACTCACAGCCTCCTGACTGGGCCCTGTTTACACCTCCACACAGGAATACACACTCCGAGCCTCCTGACTGGGCCCTGTTTACACCCCCACACAGGAGTACACACTCAGATCCTGACTCGGCCCTGTTTACGCCTCCAAGGTGCCCCCTCTCATAGGAAAATACACCCAGAGCCTATGAGGATTTTCTAAAAATCCACTTTAAAACAAACTAGGTGTATAGAATCTGCTCGCTGCCTCTCAAGTCTAAGGTGGGTCCATCTGCTCCGTTCCCGAAGTGTGGGCTCCATGAGATTCCAAGTTTGAGGGATCCCTCGAGGACGATTTACCCAGGTCGTCAGGAGCGGTCACCAAGTGAAGATTAACATCCCCAAATGTGGTTAATTTCTTTAATATCAAATGAGAAACAAACTTATCACACAAGTCAGATTTATTCTTAAACTAAATCTTTATTCACTTATTAATAAGGGAGCAGGTCAATACAACAGACACATATAAAGTGAATCAATTGAGTGCTCTACAATAATATTGGCTGGTCAACAAATCACCCCCAGATGATTCGTTGAGAGCCACGAGACAAAAGTACAAAGGTCTTTTATAGCCAAGATACACCCGTTTCAACCTACATGACCAACAACAGATGTATAGAACGGGTCACAAGGTTAAGATTTGTATGAAAGATACTTATAATTCTCAGCAGACAGTATCTGCTGTAAAAACAGTACTCTTTGTGTAGAAACCAGGGTCTGTCCCTGAGGTCATCTCTCCCTGGTAACATATAGAACAGAAACATTAACTCATAGTCTGGAATACTGTCTCTTTAGGTTTTAATCACCCAAAATACATTGTAAATCTCTTGTCAGTGTAACACAACTCCTAATTGTCCCTAGAATTTCTAAGCAAACAGCTGGAGGCAGGGCTTTCTCCTGTAGATCTCCAATTTAATGGAATGGTCTGCCTATCCATGTGAGATACGCAGACTCGGTCTCAACCTTTAAGTCTTTACTGAAGACTCATCTCTTCAGTGGGTCATATGATTGAGTGTAGTCTGGCCCAGGAGTGTGAAGGTAAACGGAAAGGCACTGGAGCAACGAACCGCCCTTGCTGTCTCTGCCTGGCCGGTTCCCCTCTCTCCACTGGGATTCTCTGCCTCTAACCCTATTACAGGGGCTGAGTCACTGGCAAACTGGTGCACTTTCATGCCGTCCCTAGGAGGGGTGCGTCACTTGAGTGGGTTGAGTCACTGACGTGATCTTCCTGTCTGGGTTGGCGCTCCCCCTTGGGTTGTGCCGTGGCGGAGATCTTTGTGGGCTTTACTCTGCCTTGTCTCAGGATGGTAAGTTGGTGGTTGAAGATATCCCTCTAGCGGTGTGGGGGCTGTGCTTTGGCAAAGTGGGTGGGGTTATATCCTTCCTGTTTGGCCCTGTCCGGGGGTGTCCTCGGATGGGGCCACAGTGTCTCCTGACCCCTCCTGTCTCAGCCTCCATCCAGTATTTATGCTGCAGTAGTTTATGTGTCAGGGGGCTAGGGTCAGTTTGATATATCTGGAGTACTTCTCCTGTCTTATCCGGTGTCCTGTGTGAATTTAAGTATGCTCTCTCTAATTCTCTCTTTCTTTCTCTCTCTCGGAGGACCAGGCCTCAGGACTACCTGGCATGATGACTCCTTGCTGTCCCCAGTCCACCTGGCCGTGTTGCTGCTCCAGTTTCAACTGTTCTCCCTGCGGCTATGGAACCCTGACCTGTTCACCGGATGTGCTACCTGTCCCAAACCTGCTGTTTTCAACTCTCTAGAGACATCAGGAACGGAAGAGATACTCTTAATGATCGGCTATGAAAAGCCAACTGACATTTACTCCTGAGGTGTTGATCTGTTGCACCCTCGACAACTACTGTGATTATTATGATTTGACCATGCTGGTCATTTATGAACATTTGAACATCTTGGCCATGTTCTGTTATAATCTCCACCCGGCACAGCCAGAAGAGGGCTGGCCACCCCTCATAGCCTGGTTCCTCTCTAGGTTTCTTCCTAGGTTTTGGCCTTTCTAGGGAGTTTTTACTAGCCACCCTGCTTCTACACCTGCATTGCTTGCTGTTTGGGGTTTTAGGCTGGGTTTCTGTACAGCACTTTGAGATATCAGCTGATGTAAGAAGGGCTATATAAATACATTTGATTTGATCCGATATAGTACTCTTCCATTTCAGAGCCTGGATTTTCCCCATGAGGCTAATATCCATAACATGTTGAAATCAATTCATAAGGGGGCAAACGTTTAGGCTTCTACATTGTGAAATCATTACAATACTCCTCCTACAATGATAAATAAAATAAAAAACATTCTACATTGTGACATTAATTCACTGAAATCATGAAACAACTCCTTCATGTATGTATTAACTAATATTTGATCAGAGATCTCTTATCAGATGATCTCTGGTCACAGCTATGAGATTTCAATCCTGTGTGTTCTCTGGTGTAGAGTCAGATGGCCAGATGTAGCAAATCTCTTCCCACATTGACCACAGCTATAAGTTTTCTCTCCTGTGTGTGTTCTCTGGTGTAGAGTCAGGTTGCCAGATGTAGCAAATCTCTTCCCACATTGATCACAGCTATAGGGTTTCACTCATGTGTGTGTTCTCTGGTGTAGAGTCAGGTGGCCAGATGTAGCAAATCTCTTCCCACATTGATCACAGCTATAAGGTTTCTCTCCTGTGTGTGTTCTCTGGTGTAGAGTCAGGTGGCCAGATGTAGCAAATCTCTTCCCACATTGATCACAGCTATAAGGTTTCTCTCCTGTGTGTATTCTCTTGTGCACTCTCAGATCTCCAGATTGACTAAAACTCCTCCCACATTGACCACAGCTATAAGGTTTCTCTCCTGTGTGTGTTCTCTGGTGTAGAGTCAGGTGGCCAGATGTAGCAAATCTCTTCCCACATTGATCACAGCTATAAGGTTTCTCTCCTGTGTGTATTCTCTTGTGCACTCTCAGATCTCCAGATTGACTAAAACTACTCCCACATTGACCACAGCTATAAGGTTTCTCTCCTGTGTGTGTTCTCTGGTGTCGCGTCAGCTGGTCAGATCGAACAAAACTCTTCCCACATTGATCACAGCTATAGGGCTTCTCTCCTGTGTGTATTCTCTCGTGTAGAGTCAGATGGCAAGATGACCAAACCTCTTCCCACATTGATCACAGCTATAGGGTTTCTCTCCTGTGTGTGTCCTCAGGTGTTGAGTCAGAGAGCCAGATGTTGTGAAACTCTTCCCACATTGATCACAGCTGTAAGATTTCTCTCCTGTGTGTGTTCCCTGGTGTAGAGTCAGGTGGCCAGATGTAGCAAATCTCTTCCCACATTGATCACAGCTATAGGGTTTCTCTCCTGTGTGTGTTCTCTGGTGAACTGTCAGCTCTCCAGATCGACCAAAACTCTTCCCACATTGATCACAGCTATAGGATTTCTCTCCTGTGTGTGTTCTCTGGTGTAGAGTCAGGTGGCCAGATGTGGCAAATCTCTTCCCACATTGATTACAGCTATAGGGTTTCTCTCCTATGTGTGTTCTCTGGTGAACTGTCAGCTCTCCAGATCGACCAAAACTTTTCCCACATTGATCACAGCTATAGGATTTCTCTCCTGTGTGTGTTCTCTGGTGTCGTGTCAGCTGGTCAGATTGAACAAAACTCTTCCCACATTGATCACAGCTATAGGATTTCTCTCCTGTGTGTATTCTCTGGTGTAGAGTCAGATGGCAAGATCGACCAAACCTCTTCCCACATTGATCACAGCTATAGGATTTCTCTCCTGTGTGTGTTCTCAGGTGTTGAGTCAGAGAGCCAGATGTTGTAAACCTATTCCCACATTGACCACAGCTGTAAGATTTCTCTCCTGTGTGTATTCTCTGATGAATTGTAATGCCCGATGAGGTGAATCTCTTCCCACAGTCAGAGCAGCAGTGAGTTCTCTTCACTGTGGGTCTCTGCAGGTGTTTATTGAGGTGTTCTGATCTGGAGAGACCCTTCTCTCCCTCTTCAGCATCATGAGTTTGTTGAGGCTCCCCAGAGGATCCACGATAGTCCCGTATCTCTCCTGTGTGAACAACAAAGTCAGACAGATGATTAAAGGCCCACAACAGCTGAAGTCCACTGTAAAAGGTGATGCCAACAGCGTAGCTATGATGTTGTACAACAATTGACGTCTGTAATGAATGTTAACATTATTTGACAATTGTCTTAAAATTAGCAAGAAAAGTCATAATTTTTCTTGTTTTCACATTAGTAGTAACATCGACGATTGTAGGCTAGAAATAGGATATTCATGTTGTTGAAACTCTAAACAGTGTGCCAGATGACTTTTGTTCTCCAAGGCCCCCTTCTGTGTTTGCTAAAATTGTGGTACGAGGGCAATTTGATTGCAGAAACTCCTCCCTGCTAATGAGGAAACCGATAGTTATGGATGTACTATATCTGCCTGGAACAAAAATGGTGAGCAAAGATTTTAGTTTTTCACAATGTATTCGGAATATGAATGGGGGAAAACTCAGGGGAGTAACCTCCATTTCCAGGTTGCTTATGAGAGCATTTCACACTACTTTGGATTATACATTTAAGGCTCATTTGAATGTCCTGCTTAATATAATGTTTGCTACAGTAGTATGAATTATGTGTAATTATTGAAGAACCGCGTTAATGACAGTATCCATTTGGGTGTTGTCAATAAAGTTAAGATTTAATTTTTTATTTCACCTTTATTTAACCAGGTAGACCAGTGAGATATACTTCCTGTACTACCTGCTGGAGCGCGTGCTATGGGTGGGTGTTGCTATGGTGACCAGTGAGCCGAGTTAAGGCGGCCTAGCAAAGACTTATAGATGACCTGGAGCCAGCGGGTTTGGCGACAAATATGTGATAGCAAACTGGATGCAGTCTGAGTAGAGTGTTGGAGGCTATTTTGTAAATGATATCGCCGAAGTTAAGGATAGGTAGGATAGTCAGTTTTACGAGGGTATGTTTGGCAGCGTGAGTGAAGGAGGCTTTGTTTCAAAATAGGAAGCAAATTGTAGATGCTTAATAGGAGTCTGGAAGGAGAGTTTACAGTCTAACCAGATACCTAGGTATTAGTAGTTGTCCACATATTCTAAGTCAGAACCGTCCAGAGTAGTGATGCTAGTCGGGCGGGCGGTTGCGGGCAGCGATCGGTTGAAGAGCATGCATTTAGTTTAACTTGCGTTTAAAAGCAGTTGGAGGCCACAGAAGGAGTGTTGTATGGCATTGAAGCTTGTTTGGAGGTTTGTTAACACATTGTCCAAAGAAGGGCCAGATGTATACAGAATGGTGTCATCTGACTAGAGGTGGATCAAGGAATCACCCGCAGCAAGAGCGACATCGTTGATATATACAGAGTCGGCCCGAGAATTGAACCCTGTGGTAACTCCATAAAGACTGCCAGAGGTCCGGACAACAGGCCAGGTTGATGAAGACGGCTGCACAGTACTGTCTTTTATCGATGGCGGAAATTATATTGTTTAGTACCTTGAGCGTGGATGAGGTGCACCTGTGACCAGCTCGGAAAACGGATTGCACTGAGGAGAAGGTACGGTGGGATTCGAAATGGTCAGTGATCTGTTTGTTAACTTGGCTTTCGAAGACTTTAGAAAAGGCAGGACAGGATGGATGTAACAGTTTGGGTCAAGAGTATCACCCCCTTTGAAGAGGGGGATGACTGTGGAAGAGAGGTTGAACAGACTAGTAATAGGGGTTGCAACAATGGCGGCAGATAATTTTAGAAAGAGGGTCCAGATTGTCTTGCCCAGCTGATTTGTACGGGAACAGGATTTGCAGCTCTTTCAGAACATCAGCTATCTGGATTTGGGTGAAGGAGAAGCTGGGGAGGCTTGGGCAAGTAGCTGCGGGGGGTACGGAGCTGTTGGTTGGGGTAGCCAGGAGGAAAGCATGGCCAGCCGTAGAGAAATGCTTATTGAAATTCTCGATTATTGTGGATTTATCGGTGGTGACAGTGTTTCTTAGCCTCATTGCAGTGGGCAGCTGGGAGGAGGTGCTCTTATTCTCAATGGACTTTACAGTGTCACAAAACTTTTTGGAGTTAGAGCTACAGGATGCAAATTTCTGTTTAAAAAAGCTAGCCTTTGCTTTCCTAACTGACTGTGTGTATTGGTTAATGACTTCTCTAATAAAGTTGCATATCGCGGGGACTATTCGACGCTAGTGCAGTAGGCCACAGGATGTATTTGTGCTGGTTGAGAGCAGTCTGGTCTGGAGTGAACCAAGGGCTATATCTGTTCCTAGTTGTACATTTTTTTAAAGGGGCAAGCTTATTTAAGGTGGTGAGTAAATTACAATTAATGAACAATCAGGCATCCCCTACTGAAGGGATGAGGTCAATATCCTTCCAGGATACCCGGGCCAGGTCGATTAGAAAGGCCTGCTTGCAGAAGTGATTTTGTCTACAGATTTAGGGTTGTTCCTGGTGGGTTCCTTGAAAATGTGTGTGAGATTGAGGGCATCTAGCTTGGATTGTAGGACGGCCGGGGTGTTAACCTCACTAGGGTAGGGGGCACTATTTTCACCTCCGAATGAAAGTAAACTTGGTAGATTTGGATAGAAAACACTTTAAATTTTCCAAAACTGTTAAACTAATGTCTGAGTATAACAGAACTGATACGACAGGCGATGTTCTATGTTCTGATGGCTAGCATCTGATGGAGGTTCTAGCTATAAGGTCTAACAAAAACAGCAGATCCATATCATATTGGGTGAGGCGGGTTGCCGGAAGGTATATTTAATTTAAAAATGAAAAGGATTGAAATATATTGCAATATATACAAAAAATATGAAAAAAACATACCATTTACAACAAACACGTCTTAATGCTACGCCATCTTGGATTACAAAATGACTCAGTTAAAAACCATTGGATCTAGCAAACTCAAACTATTTAGTATTTTTGTGCCCATGAAAACTGTTTTCCCAGCGTAACATAAGGAACCACTAAATGATACATAGTTCGAGTGCATTTCAGAATACAAAACAACTGTCTGACAGCAAGATCCCTTATTTAAGTTGAAGTTCATCATATGACAAGAATAACGTTATGACTATAACTACTGTTCCCTGAAGGAGGGAAACTAGGTACAACATACTATTAAATCCACGCGTCGCTGGAAGCCCCGCCTTCTACAGGTGATGAGTGAGGCTTGGATTTATTCCTTAAAATGTAATGCCGCTCTACATCAACCCAGGAAAGGGTGGGGACAAACAGGTGTTGAACCTCGATTCCCTCCTTCAGGGAAGTGTAATTATAATCAAAGTTACACTCCCTTTCAGTCGGTCAACTTCGGTACAACATACTATGGGGAAATAAAATAATTCCCCAGCCGACCCAAACGGATACTAAATGAAACGTCCCCTGGCAGACCACCCAGACCTGACCCTACAAGATGTGTCAGTTTTGTCAATTTATTCATTGTCTTTCATTTGAAACACTCCTGTCAATGTTGAGTAAGGACGCACACCTGATTACCCATTTAGAAGTAGGATTAATCTATCTGGCCTGCACACAAATGTAGGCCTATAAATGTGCCCATTTGGGGATGTCTGATAGTATTTCTGATTGTCTTAACACACCAACACTAATGAGTTGTGGAGCTTCTCAAAGTAATGCTTAATTCACCTCAAACAGCAAGTAAACAAAGTCTAATCAGAATCAATTGCAAATGACAATAGTTCCTCAAAGAATTTTTGTAAAATATTTCTAGATCTCGCCCTTTCGATAACCACTCGGCATAAAAGGGAAAAATGTAATGCTCTGATCCAGTGGAAATGTCATAAAAAACCTGATTACTTCTTATCCCTTTCACAAATAGCCTACACCTACTGTGTCTGTCCAGAACTCATTGGAGCAGGAAACTGAGGGCCTAGAATATTGTATACAATGGTGCAAGCTTGCTATACGAGTTTCCTGACCCAGTTGATAGTTGATACAATGTTTCAAGTTTGTTGTAGACAGGCCATTTATCGGGATATTTTCTACCTGCAGAAAGCAATGTTTTTATTTGTTGGCTTTATGTAGGCTTTTTTTTTTTACATAGTTGGCAATGGCAATAAAAGTTACTTTTAGATATCTATAATTTTCATTTAGATTTAGATAGAATGTAGATTAATCACAGACAATAATTTTGAGATACTATTATAAATTAAATGAAACTGTTCCACGAAAACGTGCATATGAAAATCATAACTGGTACACAGATTGGTAGAAATGGTCAGATACATTTGCACTCCAACTGGAAAAGGTTGCATACTGCTGGTGTAGTCTATTACTAGTCTATCTATTTGTAGTCTATTACTGCAAACTTCAGGAGCAGAACGGCAGAATTTACAAAGTCCAGCAGCAGTTGACGAGCGGCTCCCCCCGGTCAGGTTATGTTGACGAGCGGCTCCCTCCGGTCAGGTTGTGTTGACGAGCGGCTCCCTCCGGTCAGGTTGTGTTGACGAGCGGCTCCCTCCGGTCAGGTTGTGTTGACGAGCGGCTCCCTCCGGTCAGGTTGTGTTGACGAGCGGCTCCCTCCGGTCAGGTTGTGTTGACGAGCGGCTCCCTCCGGTCAGGTTGTGTTGACGAGCGGCTCCCTCCGGTCAGGTTGTGTTGACGAGCAGCTCCCTCCGGTCAGGTTGTGTTGACGAGCGGCTCCCTCCGGTCAGGTTGTGTTGACGAGCGGCTCCCTCCGGTCAGGTTGTGTTGACGAGCGGCTCCCTCCGGTCAGGTTGTGTTGACGAGCGGCTCCCTCCGGTCAGGTTGTGTTGACGAGCGGCTCCCTCCGGTCAGGTTGTGTTGACGAGCGGCTCCCTCCGGTCAGGTTGTGTTGACGAGCAGCTCCCTCCGGTCAGGTTGTGTTGACGAGCGGCTCCCTCCGGTCAGGTTGTGTTGACGAGCGGCTCCCTCCGGTCAGGTTGTGTTGACGAGCGGCTCCCTCCGGTCAGGTTGTGTTGACGAGCGGATCCCTCCGGTCAGGTTATGTTGACGAGCGGCTCCCTCTAGTTATGACGTCGAGTAATTTGTGTGTCTTAATTATTTAATTAAACAGAATGCTTCACTTCACTAGGGTAGGGGACAGCATTCAGAATTTTGGATCAAAAGCGTGCCTAAATTAAACTACCTGCTACTCAGGCCGAGAAGCTAGGATATGCATATAATTAGTAGATTTGGATAGAAAATATAAAGTTTACAAAACTGTTAAAATAATGTCTGTGAGTATAACAGAACTGATATGGCAGGCGAAAACCTGAGGAAAATCCATCCAGGAAGTACTATTATTTTGAAAGGCTGTTTTTCCATTGAAAGCCTATCCACCATACAAAGACTTAGGACCCAGGTCACGATCTCTATGGCTTCTTCTACATGTGGTCATTCTTTAGGCATTGTTTCAGGCTTTTACTCTGAAAAATGAGGGAGATATATATCCACCATAATTTGCAAATAAATTCATAAAAAATCCTACAGTGTGATTTTCTGGATTTTTTTTCTAATTTTGTCTGTCATAGTTGAAGTGTACCTATGATGAAAATTACAGGCCTCTCTCATCTTTTTAAGTGGGAGAACATGCACAATTGGTGGCTGACTAAATACTTTTTTGCCCCACTGTACATCCTAGAAACCTGGTTAAACTATCATTATGACATCATGGATGAATTCTAGAATATACTATATAGCCTAGAAACCTGGTTAAACTATCATTATGACATCATGGATGAATTCTAGAATATACTATATAGCCTAGAAACCTGGTTAAACTATCATTATGACATCATGGATCAATTCTAGAATATACTATATAGCCTAGAAACCTGGTTAAACTATCATTATGACATCATGGATTAATTCTAGAATATACTATATATCCTAGAAACCTGGTTAAACTATCATTATGACATCATGGATGAATTCTAGAATATACTATATAGCCTAGAAAACTGGTTAAATTATCAATATGACCTCATGGATGGCCAGTCCTTGTATTCATAGTGTATTAAATTCAGGGGGTAGCCCTGAGCTGAACTCAAACCTGGGTCCAGCGACTGTCAAATCAACACCTTATAACTGTTACGCCAAGATGTCTGAACTTCTTGACGAGGTCGCTAGGTGTTGGGTTAAGGTTTCTACAATATCATTCTCTATGAATTTGAGAGTGGTTACACTTCTCCTTCCCCCATCCCTCAGCTGTTAACCAAGTCTCTGGGCAGCCATTTTGTTGCTGTTTAAAAAAAAACACAAAACCAAGCAATTTGCAGTACAAACAATAACAAATCTGTCATTCCACCACTATTTTGGTAATAAAAGATTATGGGGTTGGAGAAATGTAACTACAGACAGACCTATGGATGCAAGGACTGACCATCCCTGATATCAACATTATAGTTTTAACCATGTTGAGGCGGCAGGCTAGCCTAGTGGTTAGAGCGTTGGACTAGTAGGTTGCAAGTTCATATCCCCGAGCTGACATGGTACAAATCTGTCAATTAACCCACTGTTCCTAGTCCGTTATTGAAAATAAGAATTTGTTCTTAACTGCTATACAGTGTTGATTTACATTGTTTCTAAACATTATAGTAAAAAAAGCTTATTTGGGGTTCTGATGGGGAACAACAGTTGAACTCAGCTCATGTGTTATATTCTTCAAGAATCAATGGCTGTAAATAAATAATTTAAAAGTCACAATATGGATGTAACAATTGCAGATTTCCACCTTAACACCAAACATCAGTTCAACTGCAGAGTTTGTGCCTCTGTTGTTAAGACAGTACTTACCAGTGTTAATCAGGGAACGGTTTCTAAAAACCATCTTATGGCTAAATTCATCGTTAGAACCATTGGATGCCTTAAGATGCGTTTGAGAAACCGGGCCCAGATATCCAGGTTCCTCCTCTTCTTCCTCCTCCTTTTTCGATGTAAAAGTAATCCCCTCCCCCTCCTCTTTCACGCCATAAACAGCATCTTCCTCTCCTTTTACTGTGACATCATCCTCCTCTTTCACTCTGAACGCGTCCTCCTCTTCTTTCACAGTAACGGCCCCACTCTCTACTTCTTGTTTTACTGTGATATCTTCCTCGTCTTTCACTCTGAACGCGTCCTCCTCTTCTTTCACAGTAAAGGCCCCACTCTCTACTTCTTGATTTACTGTGATATCCTTCTCTTCATTAGAAGGAGAGTAGCTTTGTGACCGCATGGTCGGGGAAGTTACCTAGCTAGGCTAATGCTAACTTAACCAGCCCGCTAGCTGACTAATAACAACAACACCATAAATATGAAATTCAATCGGATAACTAACTAGACGACAGAAGTAGGTTTAAAACACAGTGGCTAATATACACTAAAGCGTCTAAAGAGCTTTATTGGTTCGGCTATTTGTCTAGCAAGCTACCGAGGTGGCTGACGAACTGTTGTTGATGTTGAAAGAAGCGTTCCGTCCACTACATTATACGTCACACCAGCAGCATAACTTTAAATTCCCAGACCGCCATCTGCTGACTGGAGTGGGTAACGCAGTTGAGTAAAATGTAGATTTTATCTTCAGATAACAAGTTAAAGTGTACGAAGCATGAGTTTTAACTCACCAGTGTAACAATACAGTGTGGTTAAAGACTTAGTAAGCTAGTTGTAATCACGATATGGTTACCTATAAGAACAAACAGTTATGTTTTTGCGTTATTACATATTTATTAACTTATTTTGTGACTCTTCCAAACTACCCACAATGCAGTATTTCTCAACGTCATATGGATGATCTTCTCTGTGCTACTGAGTTTGTTTGCCAGTGTAACGGTGTACATGTGTAAAATATTTGTATCCTCTATTTAACTAGGCAATTCATTTAAGAACAGTGCCTTAGACCGCTGCCCCGCTCGTGTGATAAAGGTATAGGATTCTGGGTAATCCACAGCAGATTTATGGAGAATTTGAAAATTGAGTGGTCCTGGGATAGAAATGTATAAAATTGACATTACATCATTAAATCCACGTTTTAAATCACACATTAGCAATTTATGTTTTAGTAACTACTGTTGTTGGTTTGGTGTCAAGTCAGCCTCTCTTTATATGTTATTTGCCAAATCTCTGTTTTCCATGTGGGTTTTATGCTACAGATCCCTCTTTCAAGTTGGTATCTAACTGGAAAATGCATCTTCTTTTAGGAGTGCTATTTTTACCCTGTCGACTACTGATCATTCATCCAGACTGTGTGTGTCCCATCATTGCAGCTTTGGAAATAAATTAACTATCCATCCATTGCACCTTCCTGTGTTGACTCACTGACTTGAGAGACGACAGGACCAGGAAGGTCACACTAGGTCGATATCAAGCTCAAGCTTGCAAACGTTAAACACACCTCCATCTCCATTAACGACATCACACTTGCCCAGACCCACTAGAACACACCTCCATCTCCATTAACTACATCAAACCTGCCCAGACCCACTAGAACACACCTCCATCTCCATTAACTCCATCACACCTGCCCAGACCCACTAGAACACACCCCCATCTCCATTAACTACATCAAACCTGCCCAGACCCACTAGAACACACCTCCATCTCCATTAACGACATCACACTTGCCCAGACCCACTAGAACACACCCCCATCTCCATTAACTACATCAAACCTGCCTATACCCACGAGAACACACCCCCATCTCCATTAACTCCATCAAACCTGTCCAGACCCACTCGAACACACCTCCATCTCCATTAACTCCATCAAACCTGTCCAGACCCACTCGAACACACCTCCATCTCCATTAACTCCATCAAACGTGCCCAGACCCACTCGAACACACACCCGTCTCCAGCGCCCGCATCAGCACCATTTTTTTTTCTCTCCGTTGCACACTCACTTTCAACTTTTAGATAATAAAGCATTTTACCTTTCTATTGAATTAACAACAGAGGATTGGTTGATTTTCAGGTTTTAAGTATAATATTTAAGATGACTGATTAGAAAAGTATCATCCAACCATCGGGTATCTCACTGCATCCTCATATTCCATGTCTTGAAATATACAGACAGACGGATTAAAAGTAATTTTACATTGTATAACTGTACTTCTGACAGCCAACTTTCTAACTCCTCCCATAACTTTATGACGTCATAACATTCCCAGAAGGATTATTGAGTCATTGTTAGTTTTACACTTAAGACATGACTCTGCCGTTGTGCTGTAGAATTTTTGAATTTAGTCTCTTGTATAATAAGGGACTATCATTTATCCCAACATCACAGGCCACAGACTTTGATACAGTTAAAGACTTCAAAGTGTATTAATGGGGTTTCTCCCTGTGCACCTGCCAATTTAAATCCATTAAATGAGACAAGTTACCAGACAGGACATATTGCTGATGCTCTTCCCATTGATAACCTGAATAACAATTAACTTGTGGGCGGTGGTGGTGATGACGGCCTATTGAATGACGTTGTCCATCGGGATTCCCCCCCAAGAAAGAAGACGCTCTGGATTGATCACTGGAGTCAGATGTGAGGGAGGAGGTTGATCATCAGGAGTCCAATGTGAAGGAGGAGGTTGATCATCAGGAGTCAGATGTGAAGGAGGAGGTTGATCATCAGGAGTCAGATGTGAAGGAGGAGGTTGATCATCAGTGAACCTCTAGGATTGTGGCTGGGCTGGCGTTTCCACTTCCAGCTTGGTCATATATTTTGATACCTTGAATGTTGATATTGTGAACCTATGTTATATATTTGTACCTCCTGTTTCAGGAAGTGATGTCACTAAGTACTGCCCCTATATATACAGTGCATTTGGAAAGTATTCAGACCCCTTCACTGTTTACACATTTTGTGACGTTACATCCTTATTCTAAAATGGATGAAATGTATTTTTTCCCCTCATAATGACATCGCAATACCCCATAATGACATCACAATACCCCATAATGACATCACAATACCCCATAATGACATCACAATACCCCATAATGACAAAGCAAAAACAGGTTTTTATAAATGATTAAAAACAATTGTTGATTTTCTTTAAAAAACAAGGACATTTCTAAGTGACCCCAAACTTTTGAAAAGTAGTGTCCACACATGATGTATTGTTACACCATGTAGGAGCAGAATAGACCTAGTCTGTTCATTATATACATCTACATGATGTATTGTTACACCATGTAGGAGCAGTATAGACCTAGTCTGTTCATTATATACATCTACATGATGTATTGTTACACCATGTAGGAGCAGTATAGACCTAGTCTGGTCATTATATACATCTATAGACCGACAGTAGCTAGCTACTTATTTAGATTTAGTTTGATTTAATGAAACTGCCTTTAATGTGCTGTAGTAAACACGTTTTATTTGCACTAATCAATAAACACATTCAGGTCTTTGTATGTCTCAATATAATAGTATTATTTAATTAAATCCATGTAAATCCTTTGTCTCAAAATAAAATATGATCCTCAACTGCGTTTCCCCTCCAGTCAGCAGGCGGCGATGTGCGTCTTTCAGACGACGCTGCCAGCGTGACGTATAATCTAGTGGACGGTTCTTCAGAAACAGCTCGTCAACCACCTCCGTAGCTTGCTAGCCAACATAGCCGAAAGATTCAAGATATTTATACGATTTCGGTGTATATTAGCTACTGTGTTTCAGACACACTTCTGTGTCTAAACTTGTTAACCTGTTTAATTTAATATTACGTTATTTTGTATTAGTCAGCTTTAGTAGCTGGCTGGTTAAGTTAGCAGGAGCCTAGTCGCTAATGATAGCTAGCTAGCTAGCTAACATCCACGACCATGAGCTCCCTAAACTACTCTCCTCCTGTTAAAGAAGATGAGGTCTGCTGGACGGAGAAAGAGGGTCTGTGGCAGAACATTGTTGTGAAAGAGGAGGAGGATGTTACAGTAAAACAAGTAGAAGGTGAGGCTGTTACAGTGAAAGAAGAGAAAGACGTTTCAGTGAAAGAAGAGGAAGACGTTTCAGTGAAAGAAGAGGAAGATGTTTCAGTGAAAGAAGAGGAAGACGTTTCAGTGAAAGAAGAGGAAGATGTTTCAGTGAAAGAAGAGAAAGACGTTTCAGTGAAAGAAGAGGAAGATGTTTCAGTGAAAGAAGAGAAAGACGTTTCAGTGAAAGAAGAGAAAGACGTTTCAGTGAAAGAAGAGGAAGACGTTTCAGTGAAAGAAGAGGAAGACGTTTCAGTGAAAGAAGAGGAAGACGTTTCAGTGAAAGAAGAGGAAGACACGTTCAGAGTGAAAGAGGAGGAGGATGTTACAGTAAAAGAAGAGGAGGATGAGAAGGAGGAGGGGGAGATTACTGTCACATTGGAGGAAGAAGAGGAGGTTGGTGATCTGTTTAACACAAGTAAGTACCGTCTCTGCAGTCGTTGAACCAATATGCAGTAAAAGGGTTCTACACTTTAATGTTGTTCTGTAGGAATGGCTGAAGCTTCACTGTAACGTGTAGAACATCAAGAGTGGACCATCAACAAAACGTTAACAATTGATCAAATGCATCCCATGACAATGCCTGAAATACTGTACTCCCCAATATCTCCTATTAGATTAGCCCAGGAGGGGCTAGCATTTTGGGACTTGTACATTAATGATATATACCCATTGTTTCTTGAAGAAATCACTTATAAATGCCTCATGAGCTTAGGTCAACTGTCGTACCCCATCAGAACCCAAAATATAAGCTTTTTTTTCACGCCAATGTTCATTAGTAAATGTAAACAAACACTGTATATCCTCAAAACATGATTCATTAATTTGAGTCTCAAGCATTTCTAAAACATTTAACATTTTCATTTAATTCTTTAAAAAAAATCTAATTTAGAATAAGTAAGGTAACAAAATAAAGGGAACCGGTCTGAACTTAATGAATGCACTAGGGCCCCAACTAAAACAAATCTTGGGTCAACCAAGAATCATCTTTTCTTTCTACCAACCGATTGGGAGAAATGTTATAAACGTGTATTTTTCCATATATAGACACACCCCATGTGTTTTTTAATAAAATCAACTATATGTACTGAACTGGTCTGATGCTTTAAGCACACTGTTTGATTAAATAATTAAGACACACATATGACTCGGGAACCAGAGATCAAGATAGCCTAACCATCAGAAAAAAAACTCTTCCTCCTCCCGCTGCTGCTGGCCTTCGTAAATTCTTACGTTATGCTCCTATAGTTTCTGGTAATAGACTACACCAGCAGTCGTTATGCTCCTATAGTTTCTGGTAATAGACTACACCAGCAGTCGTTATGCTCCTATAGTTTCTGGTAATAGACTACACCAGCAGTCGTTATGCTCCTATAGTTTCTGGTAATAGACTACACCAGCAGTCGTTATGCTCCTATAGTTTCTGGTAATAGACTACACCAGCAGTCGTTATGCTCCTATAGTTTCTGGTAATAGACTACACCAGCAGTCGTTATGCTCCTATAGTTTCTGGTAATAGACTACACCAGCAGTCGTTATGCTCCTATAGTTTCTGGTAATAGACTACACCAGCAGTCATTATGCTCCTATAGTTTCTGGTAATAGACTACACCAGCAGTCGTTATGCTCCTATAGTTTCTGGTAATAGACTACACCAGCAGTCGTTATGCTCCTATAGTTTCTGGTAATAGACTACACCAGCAGTCGTTATGCTCCTATAGTTTCTGGTAATAGACTACACCAGCAGTCATTATGCTCCTATAGTTTCTGGTAATAGACTACACCAGCAGTCGTTATGCTCCTATAGTTTCTGGTAATAGGCTACGACAGCAGTCGTTATGCTCCTATAGTTTCTGGTAATAGACTACTCCAGCAGTCGTTATGCTCCTATAGTTTCTGGTAATAGACTACACCAGCAGTCGTTATGCTCCTATAGTTTCTGGTAATAGACTACACCAGCAGTCGTTATGCTCCTATAGTTTCTGGTAATAGACTACACCAGCAGTCGTTATGCTCCTATAGTTTCTGGTAATAGACTACACCAGCAGTCGTTATGCTCCTATAGATTCTGATAAGACTACACCAGCAGTCAGCAACCTTTTCCATTTGGTGCCAAAGTTTGCTGTATCCAATGTTTTTTAACTGAGTCATCTTGCAATTCAAGATTCCGTAGCAGTGATGGCTGTTGTAAATGTTATGGGTTTTTTTCATCATTTTTTCTATATATTGCAAAATATTCCAATCTCTTTTTCCATGTTTAAATTAAATATACCTTCCGGCATCCCGCCTCACCCAATGTGATACGGATCTGCTTATTTTTAGACTTTATAGCTAGAACCTCCATCAGCAGCTAGCCATCAGAAGCTAACCAGCTGATTAGCTACTAGCTATTTAGTCATCTTTTAGCCTGGATAATACCTGCCAGTCTGCACAGCGTAATATCAACCCTGAGCATATCAGACTGTTTTTCTCCACTACATCACCGTATTCTTGCCGTATTCCCACTCTGGACCATTATACCGGATAATCGCAGCTAGCTTGCTGCCACCAAGTGGCCCAGCCTCGAAGCTAGCCTTGAGCCAGGCTCATCTCCCGGCCTGCCCCAGTGGACCCTATGATCACTCGGGCACACAGCTGATACCTCCCAGACTCTTCACTAAGACGACTAGAAGCCACTACATCACCGGATTCCTGCCGTAAGCTCTGGATCTTTGCACCAGTGTGGCTATAGTGGCTAACGCCCTTGTTCCGAAGCTAGCACCAGTTAGCCTCGAGCCAGGTGCATCTCCCGGCTAGCAAACACAATTACTCCAGCTACAGTACCTCTTGCCAATTTGCCTGGACCCTATGTCAACACGGAGCCAGTCCATCACGACTGGTCTGCCAACATAATTCTGTCCGATGTGCCCTCAACCGGCCTTTGCAGGACGTCCGTGATGCCCTTGTCCCGAAGCTAGCACCAGTTAGCCTCGAGCCAGGCGCATCTCCCGGCTAGCGTAGTAATGACTACCTAACGGCTTCCCTGGTTCATATATTCCTGTTCACTGGACCCTACCCCAAGCGTCCCCAGCTTCTCCTTCACCCAAATCCAGATAGCTGATGTTCTGAAAGAGCTGCAAAACCTGGACCTATACAAATCAGCTGGGCTAGACAATCTGGACCCTCTCTTTCTAAATTTCTAAACCCCTATTACTAGTCTGTTCAACCTCTCTTTCGTTTTTTTCCGAGATTCCTAAAGATTGGAAAGCTTTCGCGGTCATCCCCCTCTTCAAAGGGGTGACACTCTAGACCCAAACTGTTAGACCTAGGTCCATCCTGCCATCCTGCCCTGCCTTTCTAAAGTCTTCGAATGCCAAGTTAACAAACAGATCACTGACCATTTCGAATCCCACTGTACCTTCTCCGCTGTACAATCCGGTTTCTGAGCCGGTCACGGGTGCACCTCAGCCACGCTCAAGGTACTAAACGATATCATAACCACCATCGATAAAAGACAGTACTGTGCAGCAGTCTTCATCGACCTGGCCAAGGCTTTCGACTCAATCAACAACCGATCGCTGCCCGCACCCCCCGGACTAGCACCACTACTCTGGACGGTTCTGACTTAGAATACGTGGACAACAACAATTACCGAAGTGTCTGGTTAGACTGTAAACTCTCATTCCAGACTAATATGAATCATCTCCATTGCAAAATTAAATCTAGAATCGGCTTCCTATTTCTCAACAAAGCCTCCTTCACTCACAGTGCCAAACATACCCTCGTAAAACTGACTATCCTACCGATCCTTGACCTTGGCGATGTAATTTACAAAATAGCCTCCAACACTTTACTCAGCAAACTGGATGCAGTCTATCACAGTGCCATCCGTTTTGTCACCAAAGCCCCATATACCACCCACCACTGCGACCTGTATGCTCTTGTCGGCTGGCCCTCGCTACATATTCGTCGCCAAACCCGTTGGCTCCAGGTCATCTCTAAGTCTTTGCTAGGTAAAGCTCTGCCTTAACTCAGCTCACTGGTCAGCAGAGCAACACCCACCCGTAGCACGCGCTCCAGCAGGTTTATCTCACTGGTCATCCCCAAAGCCAACACCTCCTTTGGCCGCCTTTCCTTCCAGTTCTCTGCTGCCAATGACTGGAACGAATAGAAAAAATCGCTGAAGTTGGAGACTTATTTCTCCCTCACTAACTTTAAGCATCAGCTATCTGAGCAGCTTACCGATCGCTGCAGCTGTACACAGCCCATCTGTAAATAGCCCATCCAACTACCTACCTCATCCCCATGTTTTTATTGACTTTTTTGCTCTTTTGCACACCAGTATTTCTACTTGCACATCATCATCTGCACATCTATCTCTCCAGTGTCAATTTTCTAAATTGTAATTACATCGCTACTATGGCCTATTTATTGCCTTTCCACCCTACACCATTTGCAGACACTATATAGATATTTCTATTGTGTTATTGACTGTTCCTTTGTTAATCCCACGTGTAACTCTGTTGTTTTTTGTCGCACTGCTTTGCTTTATCTTGGCCAGGTCGCAGTTGTAAATGAGAACTTGATCTCAACTGGCCTACCTGGTTAAACTATCATTATTACATCATGGCCATCTGGTTAAATAAAGGTTAAATAAATAACATTAAGAAAAATAATAAATATCGTAACTTTATTGACAACACCCAAATGGATACTGTCATTAATGTGGTTCTTCAATAATTAAACATCATTCTTAATACTGTAGCTGTTTAGTTAGTCACATGTTCATCTATCATTAGCTGATCCAGGAAATAATTTTCTGAATGATTGTCACATGACAAACATCAAGACATACAACAACAACCAAAGTGCTTCTTCATTCATTACTCTGGTAAAGACAGTTATGCCGTGCTCCACGTTGGATCCAACATCCCTACCGTGGTCATAATGTGTAGAGAACTGTTCCTTTTTGGATAGGCTATTGTACAACACACAGAGCTATTTTCCTTCATTTGTTGTTAGGTTAAGTTATGGGCCAATTTGGCAAACCGTGTACAAACCCTCAGCCAAAGAGCATTTTACTGGTTGAAGTGTTTTTTAAGTACGAAGCGGTTGATTTGCGATGATGACACAAACATTATATTAAGCAGGACATTCAAACGAGCATTACAATTATAATCCAAGGTAGTGTGACATGCACTCATAAGCAACCTGGAAATGGAGTTTTCCCCCATTCACATTCAGAATACATTGTGAAAAACTAAAATCTTTGCCCACCATTTTTGCTCCAGGCAGATATACTACATCCATAACTATCGGTTTCCTCATTAGCAGGGAGGAGTATCTGCAATCAAATTGCATGTGCATCGCCCTCGTGCTGCAAGTTTAGCAAACACAGAAAGGGGCCTTGGAGACCAAAAGTCATCTGGCACATTGCTTAGAGTTTCAACAACTTTAATAACTTATTTCTAGCCTACAATCATCGATTTTACTACTAATGTGAAAACAAGACAAAATGACTATTCTTGCTCATTTTAAGACAATTGTCAAATAGTTTTTACATTCAATACAGACGTCAATTGTTGTACAACATCATGGCTACGCTGTTGGCATCAACTTTTTTGGATTACCGCTGTTGTGGGCCTTTAATCGTCTGACTTTGTTGTTCACACAGGAGAGAGACGGGACTACCGTGGATCCTCTGGGGAGCCTCAACAACCTTGTGATGCTGACAAGGCAGAGAAGAGTCTCTCTAGATCAGAACACCTCAAAAAACACCTGCAGAGATCCACAGGGAAGAGAACTCACTGCTGCTCTGACTGTGGGAAGAGTTTCACCTCATCAGGCATTAAAATTCATCAGAGAATCCACACAGGAGAGAAACCTTATAGCTGTAATCAATGTGGGAAGAGTTTTGTTCAATCTGGCTCTCTGACTTTACACCAGAGAACACACACAGGAGAGAAACCTTATAGCTGTGATCAATGCGGGAAGAGTTTTGTTCAATCTGGCCAGCTGACTTTACACCAGAGAACACACACAGGAGATAAACCTTATAGCTGTGATCAATGTGGGAATAGTTTTACTGCATCTAGCTATCTGACTTCACACCAGAGAACACACACAGGAGAGAAACCTTTTAGCTGTGCTCAATGTGGGAAGAGTTTTACTGCATCTAGCTCTCTGACTTCACACCAGAGAACACACACAGGAGAGAAACCTTATAGCTGTGCTCAATGTGGGAAGTGTTTTACTACATCTAGCTATCTGACTCCACACCAGAGAACACACACAGGAGAGAAACCTTATAGCTGTGATCAATGTGGGAAGAATTTTTCTACATCTTGCTATCTGACTTCACACCAGAGAACACACACAGGAGAGAAACCTTATAGCTGTGATCAATGTGGGAAGAGTTTTGTTCAATCTGGCCAGCTGACCCGACACCAGAGAACACACACAGGAGAGAAACCTTATAGCTGTAATCAATGTGGGAAGAGTTTTACTAGATCTGGCTATCTGACTTCACACCAGAGAACACACACAGGAGAGAAACCTTATAGCTGTAATCAATGTGGGAAGAGTTTTACTAGATCTGGCTATCTGACTTTACACCAGAGAACACACACATAAGATAAATCCTTACAGCTGTGCTCAATGTGGGAAGAGTTTTACTGAGTCTAGCACTAAATCTTATAGCTGTGACCAGAGTTAATCTGGTAAAATATCAGAAAATACATACATGGAGTTGTTTTATGATATCAATGAATTAATGTCACAATGTGGTATGTTTTAACATTGTATTAGGAATATTTTAATAGTCTCAATGTAGAAGCCTAAACGTTTTCCCCCTCATCAATTGATTTCAACATGATATGGATTTTAGGCTCAGGGGAAAAATCCAGGCTCTGAAATGGAAGAGTACTAATTTATGTGATTTAACAAAAAAAGAGTTGTGTTACACTTACCACGTTGGCGACCCACTTGAATCAAAATGTAGCTAGCTGTTTTCTACAAATTGTCCTCTAACCAGGGATGTACACATTACTCCCAGATTCCGTGTGGTTTTTGAGCTGTTAGTTGTGCGCTGCCCTAAGGGACTCCCAATCACTGCCTGTTATGATACAGCCTGGATTTGAACCAGGGTCTGTAGTGACGCCTCCAGCGAGATGCAGTGCCTTAGACCGCTGCGCCGCTCCTGTGATAAAAGCGTGGGATTCTGGGTAATTCACAGCAGATTTATGGAGAACTTGAAAATTGAGTGGTTCTGGGATAGAAATGTATAAAATTGACATTACATCATAAAATCCACGTTTTAAATCACACATTAGCAATTTATGTTTTAGTAACTACTGTTGTTGGTTTGGCGTCAAGTCAGCCTCTTTATATGTTATTTGCCAAATCTCTGTTTTCCATGTGGGTTTTATGCTAAAGATCCCTCTTTCAAGTTGGTATCTAACTGGAAAATGCATCTTCTTTAGGAGTGCTATTTGTACCCTGTTCACTACTGATCGTTCATCCACACTGTGGGGGCGGCAGGGTAGCCTAGTGGTTAGAGCATTGGACTAGTAACCGAAAGGTTGCAAGTTCAAATCTCCGAGCTGACAAGGGTCATTTATGACAAAAGTATAAAGTATATGTTTTACAAACTCATGAACACCAGCCAGTTTATCAGCCCGATTTTGTTAGTTTAGGTGTATTATACTTCTTCGCCACCTGAGGGGGACATTGAGTAATTTTCCATGTCAATTTGATATATTTTGATACTAAAATGGATGACGCGATATTCTGATGTTGTGAATATGAGACACATGGAAACAATTGATTCATTTATAATAGTAAATTAGGAATTAGTAGGAATTGTTAAATCCACTATACGATCACAATGACTTTGATAGACATTTCAACTGTTTTTTTTGTTAGTATATTACAGGGCAGATTCATGTAGAATTGCTGTGGGAGTGGTATTTATATCCCGTCACTACTGATCATTCATCCAGACTGTGTGTGTCCCATCATTGCAGCTTTGGAAATAAATTAACTATCCATTCATTGCTCCTTCCTGTGTTGACTCACTGACTTGAGGGATCAGGATGGTCACACTAGGTCGATATCTAACTCAAGCTTCACCTCATGCTTTTCATGAACTGTGTGGTTGTGTTATCTAGTGGGAACCCGATAGCAGGGCTCTGGTGCCTCATATGAACTGTGTGGTTGTGTTATCTAGTGGGAACCCGATAGCAGGGCTCTGGTGCCTCATATGAACTGTGTGGTTGTGTTATCTAGTGGGAACCCGATAGCAGGGCTCTGGTGCCTCATATGAACTGTGTGGTTGTGTTATCTAGTGGGAACCCGATAGCAGGGCTCTGGTGCCTCATATGAACTGTGTGTTTGTGTTATCTAGTGGGAACCCGATAGCAGGGCTCTGGTGCCTCATATGAACTGTGTGGTTGTGTTATCTAGTGGGAACCCGATAGCAGGGTAGGCTCTGGTGCCTCATATGAACTGTGTGGTTGTGTTATCTAGTGGGAACCCGATAGCAGGGCTCTGGTGCCTCATATGAACTGTGTGGTTGTGTTATCTAGTGGGAACCCGATAGCAGGGCTCTGGTGCCTCATATGAACTGTGTGGTTGTGTTATCTAGTGGGAACCCGTTAGCAGGGTAGGCTCTGGTGCCTCATATGAACTGTGTGGTTGTGTTATCTAGTGGGAACCCGATAGCAGGGCTCTGGTGCCTCATATGAACTGTGTGGTTGTGTTATCTAGTGGGAACCCGATAGCAGGGCTCTGGTGCCTCATATGAACTGTGTGGTTGTGTTATCTAGTGGGAACCCGTTAGCAGGGTAGGCTCTGGTGCCTCATATGAACTGTGTGGTTGTGTTATCTAGTGGGAACCCGATAGCAGGGCTCTGGTGCCTCATATGAACTGTGTGGTTGTGTTATCTAGTGGGAACCCGATAGCAAGGGCTCTGGTGCCTTCTTGCCGTGGGATCAAAACAACAGAGGAAATCAACCTGCTTGCTCCTTTTTGTTTTGTCAACTTTTCAGTGGGGATGTTATATTTGATACCGGAGCTACGAGGCACGTGTCCAAATCGCTCAGCAGTAAACTTCAAAGCAGTGTGCCGATGCCTGTATCACTTTATCAGCAGCACGTGATCAATGACGTCTGAAGATTAATTTTGTCCATCATTCTCTATGTCTCTGATCTTTTGATCTGCAAACACGTTTAGGTTTTGTTAGTTTGGTTGTAAATGGTCTCCGTGCTGGTTGGCTACACTGGTTAGGCTAATTGCTATTTGGCTAAATAGCTAACGTTAGCTGGCTGGCTAAGATAACTGCATACTGTATAGCTACCATTCTTTGATTATTTGGTTAGATGGCGTTATGTATTTCCAAACATTGGTTTACTTTAATCACTCAAGTCATGATTGCAAACGATTGGTTAAATTTGAAGTAAAAAATGTGAAGTTATTTCTGTTGTAGTTTACATCATAGGTAATAGGCTGGTCCTCCATATTACATCACACCATCATAGGTAATAGGCTGGTCCTCCATATTACATCACACCATCATAGGTAATAGGCTGGTCCTCCATATTACATCACACCATCATAGGTAAAAGGCTGGTCCTCCATATTACATCACACCATCATAGGTAATAGGCTGGTCCTCCATATTACATCACACCATCATAGGTAATAGGCTGGTCCTCCATATTACTTCACACCATCATAGGTAATAGGCTGGTCCTCCATATTACATCACACCATCATAGGTAATAGGCTGGTCCTCCATATTACATCACACCATCATAGGTAATAGGCTGGTCCTCCATATTACTTCACACCATCATAGGTAATAGGCTGGTCCTCCATATTACTTCACACCATCATAGGTAATAGGCTGGTCCTCCATATTACATCACACCATCATAGGTAATAGGCTGGTCCTCCATATTACTTCACACCATCATAGGTCTTCCATATGACATCACTCCTGACTTTATCATTCTAATGAATTCTGATTGGTTTTATGTAACAACTCCAAAAATAGAACAGTGAGGTGTAACTTTGAATTGGGACTTTAAAAAGAAATGTTGATCTTTTATAAACAATACAAAACATACAAATGATGACATCACACTTGCCCAGACCCACTAGAACACACCTCCATCTCCATTAACTACATCACACCTGCCCCGACCCACTCGAACACACCTCCATCTCCATTAACTACATCACACCTGCCCAGACCCACTAGAACACACCTCCATCTCCATTAACTACATCACACCTGCCCAGACCCACTAGAACACACCTCCATCTCCATTAACTACATCACAACTGCCCTGACCCACTAGAACACACCTCCATCTCCATTAACTACATCACACCTGCCCAGACCCACTAGAACACACCCCCATCTCCATTAACTACATCACAACTGCCCAGACCCACTAGAACACACCTCCTTCCCCATTAACTACATCACACTTGCCCAGACCCACTAGAACACACCTCCATCTCCATTAACTACATCACACCTGCCCAGACCCACTAGAACACACCTCCATCTCCATTAACTACATCACACCTGCCCAGACCCACTAGAACACACCCCAGTGGCGATTTTAGCATGTCAATCTTGGTGGGGTCTCCTCAATATTGTTTTAGATGCATGCCTGCAAGACACAACACAACAGTAAGATGTTGGCATGATCAGTCCAATCAAAGCTACCGTAACGTGATTTTACGTAATTTTATCTGTGGCCAATGACCTTGAGCCTTCTTGGAAGGCCACTTGTAATATTAACTCTATGGCAGGATGCAAAGCGCTGACATTTTGGATGTCTACCTTTACTAAGGACATAAACTTCACCACGACGTAGTGTCCCCATGAGTGACAGAACACTGAGCCAATTACAGCGCAATGCTCCTATTTTTTGCTGGCTCGCCCCAACACCACAGAAAGCACTGAGCTAAGCTGAAACACCTGCAATTTGGAGCTGCCTTACTCAAGAAAACAAAAATATGCCATGTGTGTATGCAAATGTATTAACTCAATGATATATATATATTGACATTGTTTGCAACTGATGTGCAACACTTATTAATGCCAAATTAACATGCAAAACAGGCAAGCCCCCCCACATGTTTATATATATTTGATTTCTTGGGGCAAACATTCTGGGGCTCTGCCCTGAATGACAGGTCGCCACTGACACACCCCCATCTCCAGCTCCTGCATCACTCTCCGCCACATGGCCTCAAACTGCACCATTTTATTTCTCTCCATCGCCCAGAACTTTACATTTTTAGATAATAAAGAATTTGACCTTTCCATTGAGTTAACAGTGGAAGATTGGTTGATTTCCAGTTTTTAATATTTAAGATGATTGATGAGAAAAGTATCATCCAACTATCGGGTATCTCAACACACCCTCATATTCCATGTCTTGAAATATGCAGACAGATGGATTAAAAGTAATTTTACATTGTATAACTGTACTTGGTGGTGTGGGGGCTGTGCTTTGGCAAATTCGGTGGGGTTATATCCTTCCTGTTTGGCCCTGTCCGGGGGTGTCCTCAGATGGGGCCACAGTGTCTCCTGACCCCTCCTGTCTCAGCCTCCAGTATTTATGCTGCAGTAGTTTATGTGTCGGGGGGCTAGGGTCAGTTTGTTATATCTGGAGTACTTCTCCTGTCCTATTCGGTGTCCTGTGTGAATCTAAGTGTGCATTCTCTAATTCTCTCCTTCTCTCTTTCTTTCTCTCTCTCGGAAGACCTGAGCCCTAGGACCATGCCAGAAGAGGACTGGCCACCCCACATATGCTCTCTCTAATTCTCTCTTTCTTTCTCTCTCTCGGAGGACCTGAGTCCTAGGACCATGCCCCAGGACTACCTGACATGATGACTCCTTGCTGTCCCCAGTCCACCTGACCGTGCTGCTGCTCCAGTTTCAACTGTTCTGCCTTATTATTATTCGACCATGCTGGTCATTTATGAACATTTGAACATCTTGGCCATGTTCTGTTATAATCTCCACCCGGCACAGCCAGAAGAGGACTGGCCACCCCACATAGCCTGGTTCCTCTCTAGGTTTCTTCCTAGGTTTTGGCCTTTCTAGGGAGTTTTTCCTAGCCACCGTGCTTCTACACCTGCATTGCTTGCTGTTTGGGGTTTTAGGCTGGGTTTCTGTACAGCACTTTGAGATATCAGCTGATGTACGAAGGGCTATATAAATACATTTGATTTGATTTATGATTTATTTCTGACAGCCAACTTTCTAACTCCACCCATATCTTTATGACGTCATAACATTCCCATAACATTCCCAGAAGGATTACTGAGTTATTGGTAGTTTTACACTTCAGACATGACTGCCGTTGTCCTATTCTCCCTGTGCACCTGCCAATGTAAATCCATTAAGTGAGACAAGTTACCAGACAGGACGTATTGCTAATGCTCTTCCCATTGATAACCTGAATGACAATTAACTTGTGGGTGGTGGTGGTGATGTCGTCCATAGGGATTCCCCCCAAGAAAGAAGACGCTCTGGATTGATCACTGGGGTCAGATGTGAAGGAGGTTGATCATCAGGAGTCAGATGTGAAGGAGGAGGTTGATCATCAGGAGTTTATGTCCTATCGTTTTGTTGGACAAGTTTGCTTACCACCAAAAGAAAACAACTTCCATTTCACATAATAATCAACTACAATGCTTCACCTTCTACAGTATAAACATGGTGTAGATTGGCTGTCAACAATTAAAAACAAGAAAAATACATATATTTTTCCCCACAAGCTTCTAGAACTCCCGTCTTCCTAAAAACACACTAGCTTCTAGAACTCTCGTCTTCCTAAAACCCACTAGCTTCTAGAACTCTCGTCTTCTAAAATTCACTAGCTTCTAGAACTCTCGTCTTCTAAAACTCACTAGCTTCTAGAACTCTCGTCTTTCTAAAACTCACTAGCTTCTAGAACTCTCATCTTCCTAAAACCCACTAGCTTCTAGAACTCTCATCTTCCTAAAACTCACTACCTTCTAGAACTCTTGTCCCCTTAGAACGAGTCCAAACAAAACTCATCTCCAATACAGAAAAACGTGTCAAAATAAATTGTGATCCATGGAAAAGCACTGGCTTAACGCAAAACACAAATATTTTTGACTGCCCACCCTTGAAACAATCAGCAACCAAGTTGTCCTTACCACCGACATGTCTGAGTTCAAGAGGAAACTCCTGTAATATCCGTAGTAACTTTCTACCTCACTGCAGAGCTTCTCTCTCTCTTCTCAGGGTTCACTCGATAGGCATGTTGTAGGATCGGGGCCCAGTCTCCAATATTTGGGGCCCAGTCTCTAGTACATTTGGGTTGGCACATCTGAGAATGATCCCTGATATTATAAAAGCAGGGCAACAATGTCAATATAATTGTACCCAAAAATTGTCAGTTGGTTGCATAAATAATTATGAATACTAAATGTTACATTAATTATAAATATGAAAACCAAATGTACACCCCTTTGTTAATATGTAATAATTAACATAATGGTGAGGCATGGAATAATAAAACATGTATCTTTTGTCAGGCTGAATGTTTGAAATATGAGGTGATTTGAGTCATGCTTCTTCAGTAGTGGAATAAAGACAATTAGCACTTGAGTGTTGTCAAGAAATGCTGGATAGATGTAGGATTGTTAATAAAATTGATTATAGACCAATGTATTATACTGCGACCATGTGTATAGGCTGCAAGTACCTTGAAATTAAGTTGTTTTAAAGTCGTTGAAAAAAAACCAAAACAACATTTTCAACTTTCACATTCAACTACAACCGAACGCATATTGGACATTGGGCATAGCCTCCTTTTCAATGTCTTTCCAATTTTAATTTATTATTATTTATTTTACCTTTATTTTACTAGGCAAGTCAGTTAAGAACAAATTCTTATTTTCAATGCCTGTTCAGGGGCAGGACGAAAGTTTTGTACCTTGTCAGCTCGGGGATTCAAACTTGCAACCTTTCGGTTACTAGTCCAACGCTCTAACCACTAGGCTACCCTCCCCCCCAAGTTTCCAAATCAATAACTGTCACAAGAATGTCTAGTTCCAATGATATCAACTATAAACTCACAATCTACTTTGACCAATTCCCCAGTCAGACTGCTGGGGGTTGTAAGGCCCCTTCATAGAAGAATTGGACAAAGTCCCAGAATTTCTGCAAAGGGTAAGTTCTTTATTATTTATTCCGAAAATCATTCAAGCACATAGCCTTTTATACCTCACATTTGGTCATATAAATACCCCTACTCTTCTCAAACACTGTCAATGCTGTTTTACAAGTCTTTTCCAACACATACATTGCTTATCATATCCTGAAACATGTTACATAATCTACTGCAAGCCTAACGGTTTCCCTCAGCCCTGGGTGGGGAGACCTGTTATCAGTTTTACAGTGGTCACAAGTTGTCTGTCACAGGCTGTCTGTTAACAGTTCCTCTTTTCCTTGAATGTCTCACTTGAATTGCTAAATAGTAAAGTCTTCACTTAACACACAATAGAGAATTACAGTCTATTAATTATAATTCTTTACACAGTTATACGTTTCAGGGTGGAATCCTTTAGTCATTACCTTAAACATATACATTCCATTATCAATAACCAATATGCAGAAACAGTTTGTGATATATTGAAAGCCTAAACATAAAATGTGCTATATACACAAACACCTGCCACAATAATCATATTACTTGAATTTTTCTTAAACAAGTACCTGAAATAAACTGCACAAGCACCAGGAACACTGTTGTTTTGACAAGTAGCAATAAACCAATGATATCGATTAGGGGGGAAATCAGGTTGTACTTGCTGTTGAAACGAACACAACTAAACAAAACACCTGGAAATGGGAGATATATTTCACCTCACTGGTTAGAGGGCAACCTGCAGAAGATAGTCAGCTACATTTTGGAGTGATGCATTCAAATGTAGGGGTCACTAAACAAAGGAACACAACACTTATTTGTCATCACTCATCAATATCATGTTGAAATCAATTGTGCGAACGGAGGGAGATGAGGTTGCACGTCCTGTTAAAACTAATGCAGCAAAAACCACACGGAATCTGGGAATAATGTGTACATCCCTGGTTAGAGGACAACTTGTAGAAAACAGCTGGCTACATGTTGATTCAAGTGGGTGGTCAACGTGGTCAGTGTAACACAACTCTTTTTTTGGTCACTTTTTGTTAAATCAAGTAGAATAAATGTAGAATAAAGGATTCTACATTGTGACATCATAGTACTCTTTCAATTCAGAGCCTAGATTTTTCCCCTGAGGCTAATATCCATTTAATGTGGAAATTAATAGAACAGGGGAGAAACATTTAGGGTTCTACATTGTGACATTATGTTAAAACATTCTACATTGTGACATTATTTCATTGATATCATGAAACAACTCCTTCATGTATTTTCTGATGTTTAATCAGAGATCTTTTACCAGAGTATCTCTTCCCACATCGATTACAGCTATAAGGTTTCTCTCCTGTGTGTGTCCGCTGGTGTATAGTCAGATAGCTAGATGTCGTAAAACTCTTCCCACATTGAGCACAGCTAAACGGTTTCTCTCCTGTGTGTATTCTCTGGTGTAAAGTCAGATGGTCAGATCTAGTAAAACTCTTCCCACATTGATCACAGCTATAAGATTTCTCTCCTGTGTGTATCCTCTGGTGTAAAGTCAGATGGTCAGATCTAGTAAAACTCTTCCCACATTGTTCACAGCTATAAGACTTCTCTCCTGTGTGTATTCTCTGGTGTAAAGTCAGATGGTCAGATCGAGTAAAACTCTTCCCACATTGATCACAGCTATACAATTTCTCTCCTGTGTGTGTTCTCTGGTGTAACGTCAGCTGGCCAGATGAAGTAAAACTCTTCCCACATTGATCACAGTTATAAGGTTTCTCTCCTGTGTGTGTTCTCTTGTGTACAATGAGATAGCTAGATGAAGAAAAACTCTTCCCACATTGAGCACAGCCATATGGTTTGTCTCTTTTGTGTAATCTTTGATGTATTTTAAGTTTTACTGAAGAGTTTAATCTTTTACCATAGTCAGAGCAGCAATGAGATTTCTCTCCTGTGTGTACTCGCTGGTGTATTTTAAGTTCTGATGAAGATTTGCAACCTTTCCCACAGTCAGAGCAGAAGTGAGATTTCTTCCCTGTGGGTCTCTGCTGGTGTTTCTTGAGGAGTTCTGATCTGGAGAGACTTTTCTCTGTCTCATGATGTTGTTGAGGCTCCCCAGAGGATCCACGATAGTCACATCTCTCTCCTGTGTGAACAACAAGGTCAGACAGATGTTTAAAGGCCAACAACACCAGAACTCCACTGTTTATTTGAGGTAAAAGGTGATGCCCAGAGCATCCCCATGAAGTTGTACAACAATTGACATCTGTTAAATTATTTTACAATTGTCTTAAGACAGTCAAAACCTAAGCAGTGTGGCAGACGACCTTTGGTCTCCAAAAAGGGCCCCTTTCTGTGTTTGCTAAAATTGCGGCATGAGGGCGACGCACACACAATTTGATTGCAGAAGCTCCTCCATGCTAATGAGGAAACCGATGTAGTATATCTGCCTGGAGCAAAAATGGTGAGCAGATTTTCTTTATCACAATGTATTCTGAAGATTACAGTGCAAGATCAGGATGCTACTGAAGGAAACTCACATTAAGCTCTGTGTCTATTCACTAATTCACCACCGTGGGGGAAAACTCAGGGGAGTTCTCATAGGCTGACAGCAAAAATAGCCTCCATTTACAGGTTGCTTATAAGTGCATTTCACATTACTTTTGGAATATAATTGTAAGGCTCGCTTGAATCTCCTGCTTAATATGTTTGTGTTATTGTCGCAAATAAACTGCTTTATACTTATAAAACACTTCAACCAGTAAAATGCTCTTTAGCTAGCTTTGCCATCAGCCTGACAATGAGGGTTTGTACATTAAGTGTTTATAACAAATTGGCCCATAACTTCACCTAACAATAACATAGACCTACTGTAGGACCCATAACTTCCCCGAACCACAAACACTACAGACATACTGGAGCACGTGTGTGTTGTACAATAGCCTATCCATCAAGGAACACTTCTCCAAAAATTATGAGTTAGGTATCTCTGTGTCCAAACAGACTAACGAGACCCTACAGTAAATCAAGGAGACAATAACAAATTATAAACATCAATTTGTTGGGATGTTGGATCCAACGTGGAGCACGGCATAACTGTCTTTATCAGAGTAATGAATGAAGCAGCAGTTTGGTTGTTGTCGTTATGTTTGTCATTTGACTGTCATTCAAAAAATGATTTCCTGGATCAGCTGATCCATTTTCTGAATGACAGATTGTCGAACATGTGACTGTAACTAAACAGCTACAGTATTAAGAATTATGTGTAATTATTGAAGAACCACATTAATGACAGTATTGATTTGGGTGTTGTCAATAAAGTTAAGGTGACTCTCGGTTAGAATCATTGGATTTAGCAAACTCTGAAATGATTTAGGATCTGTGCCAATGAAAACTGTTTTCCCAGCGTAACATAAGGAGACACCGAATGTTACGTAGGTAGAGAGCATTTCAGAGATCTGAATACAAAAAACTGTCCGACAGCAAGATCCAGTATTTAAGTTCCTCACATGACAAGCTTAACGTTATGACTATAACTAATGTTCCCTCTACTTACTCAACATACCATGGGGAAATACAATCACTCCTCATGCCGACGCAAACGGATACTAAATGAAAAGGCCCATGGCAGACAACCCAGACCACCCAGAACTGACCCAGACCACCCAGACCTGACCCCGCAAGATGAGTCAGTTTTGTCAATTTATTCATTGTCTTTTGTTTGAAACACTCCTGTCAATGTTGAGTAAGGACACACACCTAATTAGGCATATAGAAGTAGGGCGAGTCTACCTGGCCTGCGCACAAATGTAGGCCTATAAATGTGCCCACTTGGGGATGTCTGATAGTATTTCTGATTGTCTTAACGCACCAACACTATTGAGTTGTGGAGCTTCTCAAAGCAAATGTATCTTCACCTCAAACAGCAAGTAAACAAAGTCTAATCAAAATCAATTGCAAATGAGAATAGTTCCTCAAAGTAGTTGAAAAATATTTCCAGCTCTCGCCCTTTCGATAACCACTCGGCATGAAAGGGAAAAATGTAATGCTCTGATCCAGTGGAAATGTCATAAAAAACCTGATTACTTCTTAGCCCCTTTCACAAATAGCCGACAACTGTGTCTGTCCAGAACTCACTGGCACGGGAAACTGAGAGCCCAGAATATTTTATACAATGTTTCAAGTTCATTGTAGACAGGCCATGTGATTTATAGTATATTTATTTGCAATGCTTTTATTTGTTGGCTTTATGTAGACTATTTGTTTACATAGTTGGCAATGGCAATAAAAGTTACTTATAATTTTAATTTAGATAGAATGTAGATTAATCACAGACAATGATTTTGAGATACTATTATAAATCAAATGAAACTGTTCCACGAAAATGTGCATGTAAAAATCATAACTGGCACGCAGATTGGTAGAAATTTACAAAGGCCACCAGGAGGAGGTGGTTCGGTTAGTCTTTTCTCTTCTGGTTAGACTATATTGATGTAATGGCATGAAAATAATCTGGCTGAATATTATACAATGACTTATCAACAGCTCTAACAATTTGACCTCCGCAGGAAATCTACACTGGTCATTCTAGAATATACTATATATCCTAGAAACCTGGTTAAACTATCATTATGACCTCATGGATGAATTCTAGAATATACTATATAGCCTATAAACCTGGTTAAACTATCATTATGACATCATAGATGAATTCTAGAATATATCCTAGAAACGTGGTTTAACTATTATTATAACATCATGGATGAATTCTAGAATATACTATATAGCCTCGAAATTAAACTATAATTTTGACCTCATGGATGGCCAGTCTTTGTCCAAAAATAAAAATCTTTACACTCAATCTTGGATAATTCATTCCAATCATTTAAAAGTTAACAGCGGGTATTTTGTACGTTTAAGTATTTTGATATGTTCACAAATCTACAAAACAGCCGTTTTGGGGTTCTGATGGGGTACAACAGTTGAACTAAGCTCATGAGGCATGTGTTATATTCTTCAAGAATCAATGACTATAAATAAATCATTTAAAAGTAAAACAATGGATGTAGCAATTGCAGATTTCTGCTTTAACACCAAACATCAGTTCAACAACTGCAGAGTTTGTGCCTCTGTTTTTAAGACTGTACTTACTAGTGTTAATCAGGGCCCGGTTTCTCAAAACCATCTTACGGCTAAGTTCATTGTTAGAACCATCGGACGCCTGAAGATGCGTTTGGGAAACCGGGCCCAGATATCCAGTTTCCTCATCTTCTTCCTCCTCCTTTTTGGATGTGACTGTCACCTCCTCCTCCTCGTCTTTCACTCCAAAAACCGCATCCTCCTCTTTCTCTTCCTCCTCTTCTTTTACTGTAACATCCTCCTCCTCTTTCACTCTGAACGTATCTTCCTCTTCTTTAACTGAGACGTCTTTCTCTTCTTCTTTCACCGTAACAGCCTCACCCTCTACTTGTTTTTGTATTGTAACTTCCTCCTCCTCTTTCACCAGAGCTTCTTTCTCCGTCCAGCAGACCTCCTCTTCTTTATCAGGAGGAGAGCAGCTTAGTGAAGTCATGGTCAGAGATGTTAGCTAGCTAGGCTAATGCTAACTTAACCAGCCCCTAAACTGACTAATAACAACACCGTAAATATGAAATTAAATCATTAAATTAAATCGGATAACTAACTAGACGACAGTAGTGAGTTTAAAATACAGTGGCTAATAACCACTAAAGCGTCTAAAGAGCTATATTGGTTCGTCTATTTTGTCTAGCAAGCTACCGAGGTGTCTAACGAACTGTTGCTGCTGTTGAAAGAAGCGTTCCGTCCACTAGATTATACGTCACACCAGCAGCATCGCCTTAAATTCCCAGACCGCCATCTGCTGACTGGAGTGGGTAACGCAGTTGAGTAATATGTATATTTTATCTTCAGACAACAAGTTAAAGTGTAGGAAGCATGAGTTTTTACTCACCAGTGTAACAATACAGTGTGGTTAAAGACTTAGTAAGCTAGTTGTAGTCACTTTATGGTACCTATAAGAACAAACAGTTATGTTTTTGCGTTATTACATATTTATTAACTTATTTCGGAAAATCTTCTAAACTACCCACAATGCACTAATATCCCAACCTTATATGGATGATCAACTCTGTGCTACCGAGTTTGTATGCCAGTGTAACGACCGAGGTAAAGACAGTTTTAAGTTGGATATTAGACAGATATTCGCGCTTTCAAACCTAAATAGCTTTCAAACCACTTGAGCCACAGACTCCAAATAAGTGTCATGATGTTGGAAATATTGCGCACAACATTGCACAGTTCTTATTTTCACGATTTGGACATTAATTATCTTTCCAAAGCTAATAAACATGTGGAAATGTGAGCAATATTTTGTATTCCTTGTTGAATTAGTTAGGGAGCATAAACAAAGTACAAACTTTTTTATATTCAAATTTCAATCGGTCCTTGGTCATGTGATCTACTGACTTCAAACAAGGTTCAGAATGTCCACTGACTACCCTTCTATATTGCACACACTTTAGTTTGTCCATTTTCATCTCACATGGTTTTACATTTAAAAAAATGTAAATTAAAAATTCAATAGCTCCTTGGTCGTGTGACCTATTGTCTGCTGACTAACCTTCCATATTGCACAGTCTGGTTTGTGTAAAATCACAAGGTGTAACGTACATTTTTCATAGTTTCAAATTTGCAATAGCTCCTTGGCCATGTCAATTACACACCTAAGAAGCATGCAGTGGATATACACCCATATTGTATAACCTCTAGTCATGTCTCTTCTATATTGTTGCACATTAATATTAGTTTGACAGTTAGATGGTTCAGTCCAGTGTTGTTGTTTACCCTTTTCTTTAATATTTATCTACAAAAATTGGTAGTTCTAAGTACTTATTTCCCCTGTTTTTTTCTTTTTCCCACAGTATTTAACAGCGATAGGAGAGAGACAGATAGGAGAGAGAGACAGATAGGAGAGAGAGACAGATAGGAGAGAGAGACAGATAGGAGAGAGACAGATAGGAGAGAGACAGATAGGAGAGAGAGACAGATAGGAGAGAGAGACAAATAGGAGAGAGAGACAGATAGGAGAGAGAGACAGATAGGAGAGAGAGACAGATAGGAGAGAGACAGATAGGAGAGAGAGACAGATAGGAGAGAGACAGATAGGAGAGAGACAGATAATATATCCTTTTATCGTTAATATCAACCATAAAAGAAAATGGCAAAGTACGAGAGTCATGCTATTAATTGTTCAAAGCAGGGATGGAGAGTTAGCTGGTGAGGTGGGCTGCAGTTTGTTTGCTGGCCAATACATATACTGAACAGGGATGGAGAGTTAGCTGGTGAGGTAGGCTGCAGTGGGTTTGCTGGTCAATACATATACTGAACAGGGATGGAGAGTTAGCTGGTGAGGTAGGCTGCAGTGGGTTTGCTGGCCAATACATATACTGAACAGGGATGGAGAGTTAGCTGGTGAGGTAGGCTGCAGTGGGTTTGCTGGCCAATACATATACTGAACAGGGATGGAGAGTTAGCTGGTGAGGTGGGCTGCAGTGGGTTTGCTGGCCAATACATATACTGAACAGGGATGGAGAGTTAGCTGGTGAGGTGGGCTGCAGTGGGATTTCACCATGTTAACTTTCTCTTTATCCCTGGTTGATGTACATGTCAGTGTTAACTTCCTCTTTATCCCTGGTTGATGTACATGTCAGTGTTAACTTCCTCTTTATTCCTGGTTGATGTACATGTCAGTGTTAACTTCCTCTTTATCCCTGGTTGATGTACATGTCAGTGTTAACTTCCTCTTTATCCCTGGTTGATGTACATGTCAGTGTTAACTTCCTCTTTATCCCTGGTTGATGTACATGTCAGTGTTAACTTCCTCTTTATCCCTGGTTGATGTACATGTCAGTGTTAACTTCCTCTTTATCCCTGGTTGATGTACACGTCAGTGTTAACTTCCTCTTTATCCCTGGTTGATGTACATGTCAGTGTTAACTTCCTCTTTATCCCTGGTTGATGTACATGTCAGTGTTAACTTCCTCTTTATCCCTGGTTGATGTACATGTCAGTGTTAACTTCCTCTTTATCCCTGGTCGATGTACATGTCAGTGTTAACTTCCTCTTTATCCCTGGTTGATGTACACGTCAGTGTTAACTTCCTCTGTATCCCTGGTTGATGTACACGTCAGTGTTAACATCCTCTTTATCCCTGGTTGATGTACATGTCAGTGTTAACTTCCTCTTTATCCCTGGTTGATGTACACGTCAGTGTTAACTTCCTCTGTATCCCTGGTTGATGTACACGTCAGTGTTAACATCCTCTTTATCCCTGGTTGATGTACATGTCAGTGTTAACTTCCTCTTTATCCCTGGTTGATGTACACGTCAGTGTTAACTTCCTCTTTATCCCTGGTTGATGTACATGTCAGTGTTAACTTCCTCTTTATCCCTGGTTGATGTACACGTCAGTGTTAACTTCCTCTTTATCCCTGGTTGATGTACATGTCAGTGTTAACTTCCTCTTTATCCCTGGTTGATGTACATGTCAGAGCCTCTTCAGTGTGGATGGGGTAGAGCAGACATTTTCAACAACAAAGACTGCACTTCCAGTTTGTGTTCTTTACTCTGGTGAACTCTTTGGTCTTCATTCCGAGGCACAGCACATGGAACCCCCGTTGGCAAAGCATTCAATCTAAAACAAAGCGGAACACGTTAGAAGTAATATCAAATATCGATGCAGTATGACGAATTAGCCATCCATTGTGTTATATCATAAATTGTCTTACATGCCGTCACTGTTGTCAAAAGATTATAAACATGTTAAATAAAGTTACTAACCCTGTCAGTCTGGGCCACATCCAGGTTCTTCATCAGTGGCACACATGAAGCAGGCTTTTTTGAACTCTGAAATCATAGGCATGAACTGAACATATGGCTGTCCCACACAACTACATAAAAATAAAGAATTGACATTTACTTTGAATTAAATGTCATTACATACCAGACATTTTTAGTATACCCTCAGCCATTTATTTCTGCAGTTGCTCCATGTGTTTTTTGAAGGTTCCATATCAATTTGGGATGTTGGGGAAGTTCTGTGCAACTTCCTTGGCCATCTACACCAAAAAATATAAAATAGAGTTTTTGACCTAATTGTCACATAACAGCTAACACTTCATTATTGAAAATATAACTATCAAACCTACATTACAAAGACCCCACAGCTATTTTAGATGTGTTTTAAATGTCATGAAAAGCACTTTACAAAGTACTTTTATTATTTATTATAGTCTGACATGTCTGCAGAAATGTTGCAATTTTGTAATGTGTTTTTTTGGGGGGGTAAATTGTTTTGTAAATATTAATTCACATTTGTGCTGCCACTAAATAAACAATGAATTATTTAAGTCAATATTGTCAATATTATTATAATATGTTTTTATAATGGAGGGAGGGTGGACAGGGAGTTAAAAAAGGAACCCCAAAAGGTTCCTTGAGCAACCATGATAAGGGGTTCTTCAAATAACTTTTTTAGCTTTTTGTCTGAAAGTATAAACCTCATCTTTATCAAATTATCCATTAAAGATACAGTGCCTTGCAAAAGTATTCGGCCCCCTTGAACTTTGCGACCTTTTGCCACATTTCAGGCTTCAAACATATAAAACTGTATTTTTTTGTGAAGAATCAACAACAAGTGGGACACAATCATGAAGTGGTACGACATTTATTGGATATTTCAAACTTTTTTAACAAATCAAAAACTGAAAAATTGTTCAGCCCCCTTAAGTTAATACTTTGTAGCGCCACCTTTTGCTGCGATTACAGCTGTAAGTCGCTTGGGGTATGTCTCTATCAGTTTTGCACATCGAGAGACTGACATTTTTTCCCATTCCTCCTTGCAAAACAGCTCGAGCTCAGTGAGGTTGGATGGAGAGCATTTGTGAACAGCAGTTTTCAGTTCTTTCCACAGATTCTCGATTGGATTCAGGTCTGGACTTTGACTTGGCCATTCTAACACCTGGATATGTTTATTTTTGAACCATTCCATTGTAGATTTTGCTTTATGTTTTGGATCATTGTCTTGTTGGAAGACAAATCTCCGCCCCAGTCTCAGGTCTTTTGCAGACTCCATCAGGTTTTCTTCCAGAATGGTCCTGTATTTGGCTCCATCCATCTTCCCATCAATTTTAACCACCTTCCCTGTCCCTGCTGAAGAAAAGCAGGCCCAAACCATGATGCTGCCACCACCATGTTTGACAGTGGGGATGGTGTGTTCAGGGTGATGAGCTGTGTTGCTTTTACGCCAAACATAACGTTTTGCATTGTTGCCAAAAAGTTAAATTTTAGTTTCATCTGACCAGAGCACCTTCTTCCACATGTTTGGTGTGTCTCCCAGGTGGCTTGTGGCAAACTTTAAACAACACTTTTTATGGATATCTTTAAGAAATGGCTTTCTTCTTGCCACTCTTCCATAAAGGCCAGCTTTGTGCAATATACGACTGATTGTTGTCCTATGGACAGAGTCTCCCACCTCAGCTGTAGATCTCTGCAGTTCATCCAGAGTGATCATGGGCCTCTTGGCTGCATCTCTGATCAGTCTTCTCCTTGTATGAGCTGAAAGTTTAGAGGGACGGCCAGGTCTTGGTAGATTTGCAGTGGTCTGATACTCCTTCCATTTCAATATTATCGCTTGCACAGTGCTCCTTGGGATGTTTAAAGCTTGGGAAATCTTTTTGTATCCAAATCCGTCTTTAAACTTCTTCACAACAGTATCTCGGACCTGCCTGGTGTGTTCCTTGTTCTTCATGATGCTCTCTGCGCTTTTAACGGACCTCTGAGACTATCACAGTGCAGGTGCATTTATATGGAGACTTGATTACACACAGGTGGATTGTATTTATCATCATTAGTCATTTAGGTCAACATTGGATCATTCAGAGATCCTCACTGATCTTCTGGAGAGAGTTTGCTGCACTGAAAGTAAAGGGGCTGAATAATTTTGCACGCCCAATTTTTCAGTTTTTGATTTGTTAAAAAAGGTAGAAATATCCAATGAATGTCGTTCCACTTCATGACTGTGTCCCACTTGTTGTTGATTCTTCACAAAAAAATACAGTTTTATATCTTTATGTTTGAAGCCTGAAATGTGGCAAAAGGTCGCAAAGTTCAAGGGGGCCGAATACTTTCGCAAGGCACTGTACCAATTTAAAACCTACGTTTGTCTACATATGGGTTGTTTAAATTGTATCTAATTATATTCCCAGTTTTACTTTATCAAATCTGTAGTAATCATTAAACACACATACAATTCATCATATTTTCATATATTCACAGAATCCATATAAAACGTCAGAAATTCTCAGCGACTTGCGACAACCATTCAATTTGCTTTTTCAAGGACTCTCCATAGCTAAGAAGCAACTCTCCAAACATACTCCCAGCAGAATAAAAAAATAAACTTTTGTTTCCCAGACAATGACCATAGGATCCTCAACTGTTGTCTAACCTCCCAGAGACCACGGCAAAATCAAGACTCCCAGGAACTATAAACCTCCCGCTGCTTTCTAAAATATCATCCCATTTATTATCCAAATTTCAATAATCTGAGTAATCATATTTCTATATGTTACTATCCAAACGTCAGATTAACACTCATTTCCACATTCACACAACTCTCATATCAGTCACACAATGCTATTCCCAAACATACCTAATCAATTAGTTTTTCAACAATATTTTTACCTGCAGGAATATTTTCACAATTCTATCTCATGGTTAGTTCCTAGAATAATGCAACTCATACATTTATACTCAGAGCCTCCTGACTGGGCCCTGTTTACACCCCCACACAGGAGTACACACTCAGGTCCTGACTCGGCCCTGTTTACGCCTCCAAGGTGCCCCCTCGCATAGGAATACACACTCCGAGCCTCCTGACTGGGCTCTGTTTACATCCCCACACAGGAGTACACACTCAGGTCCTGACTCGGCCCGGTTTACGCCTCCAAGGTGCCCCCTCACACAGGAATATACACTCAGAGCCTACGAGGATATTCTAAAAACTCACTTTAAAAAAAACTAGGTGTATAGAATCTGCTCGCTGCCTCAGGTGGGTCCATCTGCTCCGTTCCCGAAGTGTGGTCTCCATGAGATTCCAAGTTTGAGGGATCCCTCAAGGACGATTTACCCAGGTCGTCAGGAGCGGTCACCAAGTCAAGATTCACATTGCCAAATGTGGTTGTAAATTTCTTTAATATCAAATGAGAAACTTATCACACAAGTCAGATGTATTCTTAAACTAAATCTTTATTCACTTATTAATAAGGGAGCAGGTCAATACAACACACACATATAAAGTGAATTAATTGAGTGCTCTACGATAATATTGGCTGGTCAACAAATCACCCCCAGATGATTCGTTGAGAGCCACGAGACAAAAGTACAAAGGTATTTTTTAGCTAAGATACACCCCTTTCAACCTATATGACCAACAGATGTATGGAACGGGTCACAAGGTTAAGATTTGTATGAAAGATACTGTCTGCTGAGAATTATAAGCATCTGCTGTAAAAACAGTACTCTGAGTAGAAACCAGGGTCTGGCCCTGGGGTCATCTCTCCCTGGTAACATATAGAACAGAAACATTAACTCATAATCTGGAATACTGTCTCTTTAGGTTTTAATCACCCAAAAGACATTGTAAATCTCCTGTCAGTGTTTCCTCCGAGAGGCCCATCCTCAGTAGAACACACAGACACAATAGTTCTAAGAACCCTCTATTCTGTTGCATAAAACAACCATTTGATACAATAAAAGTACAATAACATAATGTTGAAGTTTTGCTCTCAGTGTCCACTGAAAGTTGACTAGTAACAACAACTGGGACCTAAAAGACACCCACCATGAGACCCACTAAATCTGCCCAAGAAGAGGCAAACAAGAGAAAAACCCACAACAAACTTAAAAACAGGAAGCAAACCAAAACGATAGTGCAACTAAAGGTTTTGATTTGTCACATCTATCAAGACAACTGGAGCACTGGGCCAGACACTCTTAAATAGAACCTTGACCAGCTCAGGTGAAAAACCTTCTCACTAACGAGATGGACAAGCCAGCACAGGTGTAACACATACTGACTAACGAGGTGACACCAATCAGTGCGTCCTACGTGCTAACGAGATAGACGTGCTAAAGTCCAACCTCAAAACATAAATGGAAAAACCAAAGCCTGTATCACCTTCCCCCTTAAGACAACAAACATATCCTATATTTCTGTTGGACACTTTTGCTCACCACTAACAGAAAACAACTTCCATTTCACATTATAATCAACTACAATGCTTCACCTTCACCAATATAAACATGGTGTCTACTGGCTGTCAACAATTAAAAACAAGAAAAAACACCTATTCCTAAATATTAATAAACAATTATGTTATTTTTTTCTCCTTTTTCTTTCTATAGAATCCTACAACTCACTAGCTTCTAGAACTCTCGTCTTCCTAAAACTCACTAGCTTCTAGAACTCTCGTCTTCCTAAAACTCACTAGCTTCTAGAACTCTCGTCCTCTTGGAACGAGCCCAAACAAAACTCAAATCAAAATTGTATTAGTCACATGCACCGAATACAACAGTGAAATGCTTCCTTACGAGCCCCTAACCAACAGTGCAGTTTCAATACGGAAAAGAATAAGAGATAAAACTCAAAATAAACACACTGGCTCAACGCAAAACACAAATCTTTTTGACTGCCCACCCCAGAGATAATCAGCAACCAAGTTTTCCTTACCACGGACATGTTGATTTCAAGAGGAAACTCCTGCAATATCCGTAATAACTTTCCACCTCACTGCGGAGCTTCTCTCTCTTTTCAGGGTTCACTAGATAGGCATGTTGTTGGATCTGGGCCCAGTCCCCAATATCATGCTCTAGAACATTTGGTTTGGCACATGTGAGAATTAACCTTGATATTCTAAAAACAGGGCAACAATGTCAATATAATTGTAACCAATATGCAGGAACAGTTTGGGATCAATTGAAAACCTAACATGTGCTATATACACAAACATCTGCCACAATAATCACATTACTTGTATTTTTTAAAACAAGCTCCTTATAAACTGCACAAGCACCAGAAAGAAACACTGTTGTTTTAACAAATAGCAATAAATCACTGATAGTGATTAGGTGATTAGGTGGGAAATTAGGTTGTACGTGCTGTTAAAACTGACACAAAAAAACACATGGAAATGGGAGATATATTTTACCTCCCTGGTTAGGGGACAACCTGCAGAAGAGTCAGCTACATTTGGGAGCGATGCATTAAATTTAGGGGTCGCTAAACAAGGGAATGCAGCACTTATTTGTCATCACTCATCGATATCATGCTAAAAAAAATTGTGAGAGAGGAGAGAGATGAGGTTGCACGTCCTGTTAAAACTAACAGCTCAAAAACCACACGGAATCTGGGAGTACATCCCTGGGAGTACATCCCTGGGAGTACATCCCTGGGAGTACATCCCTGGTTAGAGGACAATTTGTAGAAAACAGCACGCCACATTTTGAAGTGTTGCATTTTGATTCAAGTGGGTCACCAACGTGGTAAGTGTAACACAACTCCTAATTGTCCCTAGAATTTCTAAGCAAACAGCTGGAGGCAGGGCTTTCTCCTGTAGATCTCCAATTTAATGGAATGGTCTGCCTATCCATGTGAGAGACGCAGACTCGGTCTCAACCTTTAAGTCTTTACTGAAGACTCATCTCTTCAGTAGGTCATATGATTGAGTGATTGAGTGTGAAGGTAAACGGAAAGGCTCTGGAGCAACGAACCGTCCTTGCTGTCTCTGCCTGGCCGGTTCCCCTCTCTCCACTGGGAATCTCTGCCTCTAACCCTATTACAGGGGCTGAGTCACTGGCAAACTGGTGCTCTTTCATGCCGTCCCTAGGAGGGGTGCATCACTTGAGTGGGTTGAGTCACTGACGTGATCTTCCTGTCTGGGTTGGCGCTCCCCCTTGGGTTGTGCCGTGGCGGAGATCTTTGTGGGCTTTACTCGGCCTTGTCTCAGGATGGTAAGTTGGTGGTTGAAGATATCCCTCTAGCGGTGTGGGGGCTGTGCTTTGGCAAAGTGGGTGGGGTTATATCCTTCCTGTTTGGCCCCGTCCAAGATTATCATCGGATGGGGCCACAGTGTCTCCTGACCCCTCCTGTCTCAGCCTCCAGTATTTATGCTGCAGTAGTTTATGTGTCAGGGGGCTAGGGTCAGTTTGATATATCTGCAGTACTTCTCCTGTCTTATCCGGTGTCCTGTGTGAATTTAAGTATGCTCTCTCTAATTCTTTCTTTCTCACTCTCGGAGGACCTGAGCCCTAGGACCAGGCCTCAGGACTACCTGGCACGATGACTCCTTGCTGTCCCAAGTCCACCTGGCTGTGTTGCTGCTCCAGTTTCAACTGTTCTGCCTGCGGCTATGGAACCCTGACCTGTTCACCGGATGTGCTACCTGTCCCAAACCTGCTGTTTTCAACTCTCTAGAGACAGCAGGAACGGAAGAGATACTCTTAATGATCGGCTATGAAAAGCCAACTGACATTTACTCCTGAGGTGTTGATCTGTTGCACCCTCAACAACTACTGTGATTATTATGATTCGACCATGCTGGTCATTTATGAACATCTTGGCCATGTTGTTATAATCTCCACCCGGCACTGCCAGAAAAGGGCTGGCCACCCTGGCCTGGTTCTTCTCTAGGTTTCTTCCTAGGTTTTGGCCTTTCTAGGGAGTTTTTCCTAGCCACCGTGCTTCTACACCTGCATTGCTTGCTGTTTGGGGTTTTAGGCTGGGTTTCTGTACAGCACTTTGAGATATCAGCTGATATCAGAAGGGCTTTATAAATTAATTTGATTTGTTTGTCAATTTTTGTTAAATCACATAAATAGTACTCTTCCATTTCAGAGCCTGGATTTTTCCCCTGAGGCTAATATCCATTACATGTTGATATCAATTCATAAGTGGGCACACGTTTAGGCTTCTACATTGTGAAACCATTACAATACTCCTACTACAATGTTAAAAAATTCTACATTGTGACATTAATTCATTGAAATCATGAAACAACGTCTTCATGTATGTTTTTTCTAATATTTGATCAGATCTTTTATCAGATTATCTCTGGTCACAGCTATGAGATTTCAATCCTGTGTATTCTCTGGTGTTGAGTCAGTTCGCCAGATTGACGAAACCTCTTCCCACATTGACCACAGCTATAAGGATTCTCTCCTGTGTGTATTCTCTGGTGGTATATCAGGCTGTGTGACTGAGTAAATCTCTTCCCACACTGATCACAGCTATACGGTTTCTCTCCTGTGTGAGTTCTCTGGTGTAGAGTCAGGCTGCCAGATGTAGCAAATCTCTTCCCACATTGATCACAGCTATAAGGTTTCTCTCCTATGTGTGTTCTCTGGTGTAGATTCAGACTGCCAGATGAAGTAAAACTCTTCCCACATTGATCACAGCTATAAGGTTTCTCTCCTGTGTGTTTTCTCTGGTGTTGAGTCAGGTGGCCAGATATAGCAAATCTCTTCCCACATTGATCACAGCTATAAGGTTTCTCTCCTGTGTGTGTTCTCTGGTGTGAAGTCAGAGAGCTAGATGCAGTAAATCTCTTCCCACATTGATCACAGCTATAAGATTTCTCTCCTGTGTGTATTCTCTTGTGCACTGTCAGATCTCCAGATTTAGTAAATCTCTTCCCACATTGAGCACAGCTATAAGGTTTCTCTCCTGTGTGTGTTCTCTGGTGTAGAGTCAGGCTGCTAGATGTAGCAAATCTTCCCACATTGATCACAGCTATAAGGTTTCTCTCCCGTGTGTATTCTCTGGTGTAGAGTCAGACTGCCAGATGAAGTCAAACTCTTCCCGCATTGATCACAGCTATAAGGTTTCTCTCCTGTGTGTGTTCTCTGGTGTAGAGTCAGTTTGCCAGATGTAGCAAATCTCTTCCCACATTGATCACAGCTATAAGGTTTCTCTCCCGTGTGTATTCTCTTGTGCGCTGTCAGATCTCCAGATGAAGTAAATCTCTTCCCACATTGATCACAGCTATATGGTTTCTCTCCTGTGTGTGTTATCTGGTGTAGAGTCAGACTGCCAGATGAAGTAAAACTCTTACCGCATTGATCACAGCTATAAGATTTCTCTCCTGTGTGTGTTCTCTGGTGTAGAGTCAGATGGCAAGTTTGAAAAAAACTCTTCCCACATTGATCACAGCCATAAGGTTTCTCTCCTGTGTGTGTTCTCTGGTGTCGAGTCAGACTGCCAGATGAAGTAAAACTCTTCCCGCATTGATCACAGCTATAAGGTTTCTCTCCTGTGTGTGTTCTCTGGTGTAGAGTCAGATGGCAAGTTTGAACAAAACTCTTCCCACATTGATCACAACTATAAGGTTTCTCTCCTGTGTGTGTTCTCTGGTGTAGAGTCAGTTTGCCAGATGTAGCAAATCTCTTCCCACATTGATCACAGCTATAAGGTTTCTCTCCTGTGTGTATTATCTTGTGTAGAGTCAGATTGCCAGATTGAGTAAATCTCTTCCCACATTGAGCACAGCTATAAGGTTTCTCTCCTGTGTGTGTTCTCTGGTGTAGAGTCAGTTTGCCAGATGTAGCAAATCTCTTCCCACATTGATCACAGCTATAAGGTTTCTCTCCTGTGTGTATTCTCTTGTGCACTGTCAGATCTCCAGATTTAGTAAATCTCTTCCCACATTGAGCACAGCTATAAGGTTTCTCTCCTGTGTGTGTTCTCTGGTGTGAAGTCAGAGAGCTAGATGCAGTAAAACTCTTCCCACATTGAGCACAGCTATAAGATTTCTCTCCTGTGTGTGTTCTCTGGTGTAGAGTCAGTTTGCCAGATGTAGCAAATCTCTTCCCACATTGATCACAGCTATAAGATTTCTCTCCTGTGTGTATTCTCTTGTGCACTGTCAGATCTCCAGATTTAGTAAATCTCTTCCCACATTGAGCACAGCTATAAGGTTTCTCTCCTGTGTGTGTTCTCTGGTGTGAAGTCAGAGAGCTAGATGCAGTAAAACTCGTCCCACATTGAGCACAGCTATAAGGTTTCTCTCCTGTGTGTGTTCTCTGGTGTAGAGTCAGTTTGCCAGATGAAGTAAATCTCTTCCCACATTGAGCACAGCTATAAGATTTCTCTCCTGTGTGTGTTCTCTGATGAATTTTAATGCCTGATGATGTGAATCTCTTCCCACAGTCAGAGCAGCAGTGAGTTCTCTTCCCTGTGGGTCTCTGTGGGTGTTTATTGAGGTGTTCTGATCTGGAGAGACTCTTCTCTGTCTCCTCAGCATCATGAGGTTGTTGAGGCTCCCCAGAGGATCCACGATAGTCACGTCTCTCTCCTGTGTGAACAACAAAGTCAGACAGATGATTAAAGGACCACAACAGTGATAATCCAGGGTAAAGGTTGATGCCAACAGCATAGCCATGATGTTGTACAACAATTGATGTCTGTAATGAATGTTAAAATTGTCTTAAAATGAGCAAGAAGTCATATTTTGTCTTGTTTTCACATTAGTAGTAACATCTAAGATTGTAGACTAGAAATAAGTTATTCATGTTGTTGAAACTCTAAGCAGTGTGGTAGAAGACTTTTGGTCTACAATACAGGCCCCTTTGTGTTTTCGAAAATTGCAGCACGAGGGCAATTTGATTGCATAAACTCCTCCATGCTAATGAGGAAACCACTAGTTATGGATGTCGTGTATCTGGTGTGACAAGAGATGAAAAGAATCTGCCCACTCCATCAAGCAATGGGGACAGCAACACAGGGCATTCACAGGACCTCATGGAACCATGGACCACACCTGCAGAAACTGGACAACAGGGGGAAGCAGAGGAGATACCTATCATAGACTTCTCCCAGCTGAAGCTTGACATGCCACCTACGCCGCCTCAAGTGGTGAAACAACCAGCTGGTATCATTAAGTAGAATCAGCCAACAGTAACACGGAAGCAGCAGAATGGGAGTTAGTAGTGCATGACCTAGATTTAGAATAAGAAGCTTCCTTTTTGACACAGGTCTAAGATGACGTAAGAAGCAATCTACAGTCCCCGAGTAAGCACTCAGTGTAAGCAATCTACAGTCCCCGAGTAAGCACTCAGTGTAAGCAATCTACAGTCCCCGAGTAAGCACTCAGTGTAAGCAATCTACAGTCCCCGAGTAAGCGGCCGGTGCAAGCAGCAGGGCAGTGTCAGTGTGAAAGTGTGGTTTAGCCACAGCTCCAGAAACTTGAGAACTTCCCCTGTAAAAAGGTATATAAAGAGAACAGAGATCATAAGAGAGGCATGATCCTCACTGACATATGAGACAGACTTCATATGGAGAATCCTCATAGGTAAATTTACTATTGCACTATACGCTTTTTGTTAGACGAGAACCATATTTGAAACACAGGGGTCTTGACACCTCTTGATCACAGACAAAGCGGCAGTAAAACAGTGAGACATCAAGTACAGATGTGATTAGCAATACAAGGAAACAGCCAAGTACCCGTTACAATATATTGAGTCCATACACAGAGTTGGAAGTGTATTAGGATATTGGAATTTGGAATCTAGCGTTAGTGCTGTGAGAATACCAATTACCAATTAAAGAATACTTGGGGCAGCAGGGTAGCCGAGTGGTTAGAGCGTTGGAATAATAACCGAAAGGTTGCAAGTTCGAATCCCCGAGCTGACACGGTACAAATCTGTCGTTCTGCCCCTGAACACTGTTCCTAGGCCGTCATTGAAAATAAGAATTTGTTCTTAACTGACTTGCCTAGTAAAATAAAGGTAAAATAAAAAACTGTCATTGTGTGTCAAAATATATACCAATACTAGTTTCCAAGTGACTACTAGCTGACGAGCATAATAACCAATAGAAGAAGTTATTAGGTATTGATATATACAGAGGTAAAAGAAACTTGAAGGTAAGGAATTATAGGAAGAATCCATAACACTCTGAATATTTAAATGGGAGTATCTCTATCCAAGGCCTCATACTAGACCGGAAAATAAGGGAGTGACAACGTGAACGAAGGAACAAACCCAACTCACGCGAAGGGCCATTACGAAGAAATAGAAAGGTTGGTAGGGCCGCACGGCTAGGCCCTTGTTACACCGCAGTAACTAAAATGCTAAAGTCCTCTGCCCAGCCAGAAGACGGGGTAGAGGCATTTGCTGCAGGTATAAGGCAAAAGTCAGCAACTATCATTATGACATCATGGATTAATTCTAGAATATACTATATAGCCTAGAAAACTGGTTAAATTATCATTATGACATCATGGATGGCCAGTCCTTGTATTCATAGTGTATTGAATTCAGGGGGAGGGACTGAGCTGAACTCAAACCTGGGTCCAGCGACTGTCAAGTCAACACCTTATAACTGTTACGCCAAGATGTCTGAACTTCTTGACGAGGTCGCTCGGTGTTGGGTTATGGTTTCTACAATATCGTTCTCTATGAATTTGAGAGTGGTTAGCAATGGGTCTCCTTCCCCCATCCCTCAGCTGTTTACCAAGTCTCTAGGCAGCCATTTTGTTGTGGTTTTTAAAAAAAACACAATCCAGCAATCTGTAGTTCAAACAATAACAAATCTGTCATTTCACCACTGTTTTGGTAATAAAATGATTATGGGGTTGGAGAAATGTAACTACAGACAGACCTATGGATGCAAGGCCTGACCATCCATGATATCAACATTATAGTTTTAACCATGTTGAGGCAGCAGGGTAGCCTAGTGGTTAGAGCGTTGGACTAGTAACCGGTTGCAAGTTCATATCCCAGAGCTGACATTTTGAGGCGATACAGTGTTTATTTACATTGTTTCTAAACATTAGAGTAAAAAAAGCTTATTCTGGGTTCTGATGGGGTTCAACAGTTGAACTAAGCTCATGAAGCATGTGTTATATTCTTCAAGAATCAATGGCTATAAATAAATTATTTAAAAGTCATAACATGAATGTAGCAATTGCAGATTTCTGCTTTAACACCAAACATCATTTCAACAACTGCAGAGTTTGTGCCTCTGTTTTTAAGACAGTACTTACTAGTGTTAGTCAGGTTACGGTTTCTCAAAATCACATTTTGGCTAAATTCATCATTAGAACCATTGGATGCCTTAAGATGCATTCGGAAAACCGGGCCCAGATATCCAGGTTCCTCTTCTTCCTCCTTTTTCGATGTAACAGTCATCTCTCTCTCCTCCTCTTTCACTCTATAAACTGCATCCTCCTCTCGTTTTACTGTAACATCCTCCTCCTTTTTCACTCTGAACGCGTCTTCCTCTTCTTTCACAGTAACGGCCTCTACTTCTTGTTTTACTGTGATATCCACCTCTTCTTTAGCAGAAGGAGAGTAGCTTAGTGACCGCATGGTCGCGGATGTTAGCTATGCTAATGCTAACTTAACCAGACTGCTAGCTGACTAATAACAACAACGCCGTAAATATTAAATTAAATCGGATAACTAACTAGACAAAAGAAGTGTGTTTAAAATACAGTGGCTAATAAACACGAATGCGTCTGAAGAGCTTTACTGGTTCAGCTTTTTTGTCTAGCAAGCTACCGAGGTGGATAACTTACTGTTGCTGTTGAAAGAAGCGTTCCGTCCACTAGATTATACGTCACACCAACAGCATAACCTTAAAGTCTCAGACCGCCATCTGCTGACTGGAGTGGGTAACGCAGTTGAGTAAAATGTATATTTTATTATCAGACAAAAAGTTAAAGGGTAGGAATCAGGGACATCGCTAGAACTAAAATGTATATTAGCCCCCACTAAATAAATCAATATCAGTCCATATATTTTTTCTGTGATTTCTTTTTTTCGTCAACCGTTCCATCGCATTTTAAAAGTCCTACCGGTTCGGTACTAGGACCGGGGGAGGCTGCTGCTACACTAGTGACTGTTAGACTTTCTTCAGCAAAGATGGCAGACAGAAATACTAGGAGAGAGGGGTACCCCTACACAGACAAGAAATGGATCAAAGATGGCCAGCACACCAGGCTGTCATTTTGTAAAACAGTGGATGTATAGAATCTAGCTAGCTGAAAAATGTACTGCAAATTGAATGTGCAATTTTGTAAGCTTAACTTGCTGATATTTGCCATGCAGATAGATGAAATTGCGTAGATTGCTATGTTCTTGTTATTCTTGTTCTTGCTTATTATGCAGTGGATGATTAAAATCCCTGTATGCCCATGGATGTGTAGCTAGCTATCTAGCCGATCTGTGTATGGACCCAAACGTTTGGTATACATATTAGTTCAGAACCTAGCTATGAACCTCAGCTATCATAGCCAGTTGCATCAACTTCAAAACAGCCTGAATGACATTAATGAAGCCTATGGATTGAGTAGAATATAATATCATGTTTTGCCAAGGATTCAAGTCAAATATACATGTAGTTATTACTATGCATGAGATCCCCACATTGTAGCCTGTACATTTAATATATTCACTGATCATGTACTCTACCTTGGCAAATTAATGTGCAGTTTAGGTATGAATGTCTTTGAGGTGATCAAATTCCTGTCTTTGAGTGAGTTTTAGGATTCTATTGAAAGAAAAATGATATTTTTTTAATAATACGATTGTATATTATTATTAAGAAATACGTGTTTTTTCTTGTTTTTAATTGTTGACAGCCAGTAGACACCATGTTTATATTGTAGAAGCATTGTAGTTGATTATGTGAAATGGACGTTTTCTGTTTGGGGTGAGCAACCATGTCCAACAAAAATATAGGATATATTTGTTGTCTAAAGGGGGAAGGTGTTACAGGCTTTGGTCTTTCCATTTATGTTTTGAGGTTGGACTTTAGCACGGATAGCTCGTTAGCACGGAGGGTGCACTGATTGGTACCACCTCATTAGTCAGTATGTGTTTCACCTGAGCTGGTCCAGGTTTTATTTAAGAGTGTCTGGCCCAGTGTTCCAGTTGTCTTGATAGATGTGGAGAGTCAACACCTTTAGTTGCTCCACCTTTTTGGTTAAAATATGTTTTCATTCCAAGTTGAAGCTTCTTTCTGAAGAGAGCTTATTTTTTTAAATGAATCAATACAAGCAAACAAGATCGGTTCCGGGGATTGGTATGGCAAATACCTTACGATTTGCCTGGACTGAAAATGAGATGGAGCCGTGGAGTAGAGAGACATTTGGAAGGACTATTTTGATGGGATGTCTCAGGATAGAGGTGAAGGAAGTGCTCTGCCTTCAAGGGAACCCGAATGAGAAGGCTTTCGATGTGACGTTTCACAAAGAAGAAAAACATGACGAAGTAATGAAGATGGCAAAGGAAGCGGAGAAAACGGGACCCCTGTGCCATTATGCGGTGACCAGCCTGGCGAAGAACAACTTCAGGGTGGTCACCGTAACCATGTACAATCCGCATGTGAAAGATGAAGAGGTGAGGGCTTTTCTGGGGAGGTACATGGACAATGTCTCCTCAGCGAGGTACCTCAGGGACTCCCTGGGTTTCTGGAACGGGAGGAGAGGTTTCCAGGCGTTACTCAGGGAGTCCCCGAAGAGTGTGGATGGCTACCTCCATCCTCCGGCGATGTTCTCCCTGGGGGCTGACAGGGGAACACTCTACTATGCACGTCAGCCCCCGTTCTGCAGGCGTTGTATGGCCTACGGCCATATCCTGGCCTCGTGCAGCGCCAAGAAATGTCGTTTTTGTGGGTCGGAAGAGCACGAGGCCAAGGAGTGTGACGAGCCCAAGGCTTGCCACGGGTGTGGCTCAAGAGCACACCTGTGGCGTGATTGCCCGGCTCGTCACAGGTCATACGCGTCTGCAGCTGGGGGGGGAGCGGGGGATGGGGGGAGGAAAGAGATGACGCATGCGGATTGTACGGATGGCACAGGGGAGAGGACGGAGAAGGACGAAGAAGGGAAGAAGGAAGAGGCGAAAAGAAAGAGGAGAGAAGATGGAAAGAAGGAAAAAGAAGGAGAGATTAAAAAGAAGGTGGAAGAACGTGGAGGAGCAGAGAAGAGGGAGAAGGGGACAGTGGGACGAGAAGGAGTGGAAGGAGTGGAAGAGGGAAGGGGGACAGTGACGGAGAAGGAGGGAGGAGTGGATGTGGGAGGGGAGGGGGTGGGAGGGGGGGGAGATGGGGGGGAAGGAGTGGGGGGACAGCCTGCCAGGCTTCCTCGAGGTCGAAATGAGGGATTTGGTGGAGGGGTTAGTGGGGATGGGACGTTGTGTCTCCCCGCTACCTCCTTCACCAAAGAAGAAAGGGATGAAGAGGGGGAGCTTGGCAGGAAGTGAGAGGGAGGGGGGTGTGGAGGGGGAGGGGGGGGGTACTTTGTCCTCCCGGTTTGCCTCAGCCCCTTGCATTTTAGTGGATGACTCCAGTGAGGGGTCGGTGGGTTGTTTGCTAGAGGGATCCCAACTCCTGTTTGGGGAGATGGGGTCCCCTATATGCAGCCCCGAGGCAAACAGGGAGGGGTCGATGGTGGGTGGGGAGGGAGGACCCAACACACTGCCTGGATCATGGGTTGGGATTGAGGACGGGGGGGCGTCAGGAGAGGAGAGGACGTCCCCGCCGGTGGAGATGGACCAGGGGAGCATCGGGTGAGTCTCCTGGTTTTTCTTTGGGTTTTGGGGTTTTTATTTGTTGTAAATAATTAAATGAATAGTTCTGTTTCTTTTTTTAGTCTAAATGTTAGGGGCTTAAGGGATAATGTTAAAAGGAGGGCGGTTTTTTGTTATTTAGAGGGTGTGGGGTTTGATTTCTGTTTTTTACAGGAGGCTCACCTGAGGGATGGTGGGGATGTGTGTAGATTTAAGAGGGAGTGGGATAAGGGGGAATCTTTTTGGGGCATAGGAGGGGTGCACTCAACAGGAGTAGGGATTTTGTGTGGGCATAGAGAGGTTAAAATAGAGAACACTTTTGTAATAATGCAGGGTAGAGTTTTGGGGATAGATGTTAAGTTTAGAGAAGCTAGATATAGGTTAATTGGGGTGTATGGGCCACAGGTGGCGGCAGACAGGAGGGAGATGGTGGACTGTCTGGCGCCCCTGTGTGTTACAAACAGGCACTTGGTGATAGGAGGAGACTTTAATATAGATTTAGGGTTAGGCGGTGATAGCAGTGCAGGTGCCATCTCTGGGCTAATGGCTTGCCATGGTCTGGTTGATGGTGGCCTGCACACTACTCCGGCAATGGTCGGTCCTACATGGCGCAACTCCAGGGGGGTTGCGCGGAGGCTCGACTACATTTTTGTATCCAGGTCTTTGGGTCAGTTGTCTGGGCGGCTGTTGCCTGTTTTCTTCACGGATCACGACGGGGTGTTCCTGCAGGTGGGGTCGCCAGTCTGCCTCTTCGGTAGGGGGTACTGGAAGTTAGATCGGGATATACTGGAGGAGCAGGCTTTCGTTGATGCATTTTTTTGTTTCTTTCGGAGGCTTGACGGCCTCCGGTCCATGTGCGAGGGGGTGTTAGAGTGGTGGGATTTAGTCAAGGGGAGGATAAGGGCTTTTATAATAGGATATTGTAGAAGGAAAAAAAGGGAGGAAAGGAGGGAGGTGGATCGTATCCAAAGGTTAATTGAACTCGAGTACGAGGCAGGCAACCTCGGCGGGTCGATTGACTGGGAGAGATTCGCAGCCCTAAAGGCGCAGCTCAGGGAGCTGCAGGAGCAGAAGGCTCGAGCTTTCCTGGAGCGTGCGCATAGTGGCTTTCTAGAACATAATGAGACTTGTTCCGCTATGTTCTTTAAGTCGGTTAGGGCCAGACAGAGTAGGAAGGTAATGAAGGGAGTTAGGGAAGAAAATGGTAGTATAGTAAGTAAACCAGAGGAAATGGTCAGAGTGACAACTGATCATTTCCAAGGTTTATTTAAGGAAAGGGAAATAGATGTAGAGCAGGGAAACGTGTTTTTAGAACACTTGTCCCGGCGGTTGCCAGAGGACATTAGAGACGTGATGGAGGCCCAGATCTCACTAGAAGAGGTTGAGAGCGCTCTTAGGAGGATGGGAAAAGGGAAGGTGCCTGGGATGGATGGGCTGCCGGCTGAGTTTTACCTCAAGTTTTGGGGTATACTTGGACCAGTGGTTCTCGAAGTCTTGAAGGCCATCCTTGAGACGGGGGTCCCGGGGGGATAAATGGCTGTTGGTGTGCTGTCACTTCTTTATAAGAAGGGGGAAGCAACTGACCTTGGCAACTGGCGGCCATTGACCATGCTGTGCGTAGATTACAAGATTCTTGCAAAGGTTTTAGCAGACCGGTTGCGCACAGCCCTTCCCTACGTCGTCCACGAGGATCAGACGTGCGGGGTAGAGGGCTGCTCTATAAGATGGAACCTACAGTTGATCAGGGATTCCATCGCTTGGGTTGAAGATAGAGGGCTGCCTTTAATGGTAGCAGCGCTAGATCAGGCGAAAGCTTTTGATCGCGTGAATAGATCTTTTCTATTCAGGGTGTTAGGTAGATTAGGATTTGGGGAGAAGTTTATAGGATGGATCCGTACTTTATATGTCGGAGCGGGGTGTCGAGTTAGTGTAAATAGTCACTTAGGTGACGTTTTTGACCTCTCGTCTGGGGTCAGGCAGGGATGCCCACTCTCGGCTCTCCTCTTCGTTCTGTACATGGAGCCTCTGGGGGCTGCCATTAGGGCAGACACAGGGGTGGAAGGCTTGTTGATCCCTGGAAGCGGTGGGCTGCGTGTTAAGATGACGCAGTACGCCGACGACACTTCCTTGCTGTTGTGCAAGGACTCGTGCCTGACAAGGTCCCTTGCCATCTTTGGGGATTTCACCCGAGCGTCGGGAGCAGTTCTGAACCATGCAAAGTCTTCCATCAAGTTTTTCGGAAGATGGCGCGGTAGAACGGATGTGCCTGGGGGGTTATCTCTCTGTGAAGGGGCCCTGAGGATTCTCGGGGTTCATTTTGAGACCTCCGGCTCAGCGACGCTAAACTGGAACATGCGTATCGCAGTGGTACAGAGGAAGCTAGCAATGTGGAAGGCTAGGTATTTGTCTTTTATGGGCAAAGTCCTGGTCCTTAAGGTGGATGTGTTGCCGTCTCTTTTGTATGTGGCATACATCTATCCATTGCCGGCTTGTCTGAGGAGGCCTCTAGTGAGGCTTGTGTTTCAGTTTATGTGGAGTGGCAGGTGCGAGTGGGTCGCCGGGGTACCACATTTCCCCCTCAAGCTGGACGCCATTTTTGTTTCTTTCTTGTTGACGGAGCTTGCTCGTCCGGTTATACACCCGTCCGGTTACCTCCTGCGGGTGTTCTTCTCGTATAAGGCGAGAAGCGTAATGGTGTGGTCTAACGCGGGTCCTCGGGCGGAACAGCTGCCGTGGCATTTTGGCCATGCGGCCAAGTGGCTGCGTGCGCACCCCGAGGTTGAAGTTGCCCGAGTAGGTTTAGACCACAGGCACCTGTACGAGGAGGTCAGGCAGGCAGGGAGTCCTGCGCCTGTAGCGGGCATCTCATCAGTGGTCTGGGAGGGAGTGCAGGCGCGGGGCCTGGACAACAGGCTCAAGGACCTGAATTGGTTGGGCCTCCATAAGTGCTTGCCGGTACGTGCCATCTTGTACCGGTATAGTTTGGTGCAATCCCCCATCTGTCCAAGATCCTCTTGTGGCAGGGAGGAGACTGTGCGCCATGCCTTTTGGGACTGTGCCTTTGCCGGACTAGTCTGGGCTAGGGCACGGGTAATTCTAGGTGTGGTTAGGAGTGATTTTGTTTTGACATGGGCTAGGCTAGAGAGAGGCGTAGGGAGAGCAAAGGGAACGGATAGGGACAGGTTTCTGCTCTGGCTTCTCATGAGTCTCTTTAAAAAGGGACTGTGGGAAGCCAGGCAGAATTTAGTCAAGACAGGGAGAGATTGGGGGGTGGAAGGGATAGTGAGAAGGGTGGAAGGTGATTTGAGGGGGAAGATGAAGAGGGAGGAGAGGAAGTGGGGGAAGCATGCGGCACGGGAGAGGTGGAAAGGGGGTTTAGGGCTGGGAGTGTTAGAGTGAGTTTGGTAAGGGGATAGATTAGGGAAGGGGAGATAGGGAAAGGGTTAGGTATTGGTTAGGTATGACGGGGAGGGACGATGCTCCCCTGAGGTTTGTTTTTGTTTGATGTTTTTGTAAATACAATTAATTAAGAATGAATGAGAATTATGATTTTGTAATAGTATGAATGGTATTGATTGTAATAAATTATTTTAACCACAAAAAAAATTGTTTGTGTCTTTATTCTCCGGACTAAAATGTCCTGTTGTTTGGACTGAGAACTTGTACACGCCCTGTGTGTTGGTGTGACCGGTTTTGTTGCGCCGGGGAATAAAATTGACAAACGACTGAACCCTGCTCTCTGCGCCTGATTCCACCCACCACTCCTAGTTTATCGTTAACAGCTACAGTGCAGGCTAACTCGAATGAGCTGCTAAATTAACTATCTAGCCAACTTCAAATACTGTATAGATAGATAGCTAGCTAAGTGAATTAAATATCAGCAACTACCTATCTATTTATCACTGTTAAAAACAACTCCAAATGCATTTATAGGTAGCTAGCTAGCTAACAGCCATGGAGGAGGGTGAAAGGATAGCAGCCCCAACTGTCAATGAGAGAGGAGGCTATTCTGGAAAGGGCAGGTACTTTTGTGTTGTTCCTGTTCCTAGAAGTGAGGACCGAGATAATAGTAACATAATATCCAGTGTGGTGTAATTTGACTATAATGAAGTGTGTTTCTTGTTAGGTTTTCTGTCCTCAGATAAAGAGCTCTATGAAAGCCAGACTACATATGAAGAGGTCCCAATGAAGAGCAGTGGTTCTCAGTCCTAGGGGACTCAAAGAGGGGCACATTGTTGTTTTTTCCTCAGCACTGCACAGCTGATTCAAATGATCAACTCATCATCAAGCTTCAAGTGGTATTTATGTATTCATTTGTGATGCTATCCTTGATATGATCCTGTTATTGTCACATGCCACACATGCACATATGTGTGCCCATGTATCTATCAATCCAATGTTATCATGATTTGTTATCATGGATATTATACTTTAGTAATCCACAATGACCTGGTGATGTAACAGTCTAATAATGACATTGTCTTCCATATTCCTACAGATACCTTGTAGCTGGAGATTCCTTCAAAACGATTGCCTACAGTTACCGTGTAGGGTACTGCAAGGTTGGGTGACCAGGGTCATCTGGGACTGCCTCCTGGAGGAATTCAGGTGTGTGAAGGCTACCTGTGTCCTGCATAACTTCATGATGGACACGAGGACCAGGAGGGGATCTGCAGCTCGCCGCTGTGTCCCAGAGGAGGAGTCTGCTGCTCTGCAGGATGTTTCAAGGATTGGGTCCAACAACGCAGCAAGAGAGGCAATCCGTGTGCAGGAGATCTTCACCTCCTACTTCTTCAAAGAGGGTGCTGTTCCCTGGCAACACCATAGACTACACTATGCACAACCAAAGGCTCTTTTAAGAGCCATTCACATTGCAATAAGAGTATTCTTCCATTTACTTAGCTATGTTAACTGCAGTTATTCCATTCCCAGTTTCTCTCCCTTTGATTTATACTTCTCAGGTGAGGGTGCTGTTTAGGTAAGGGTGTGATGTCTGTGCAAAAAACAAAACAGGCTATTTTAAATCACCCAATTTGAAAAAAATGTAGAACAATTAGACACCCGATAACCCACAACTACACACTCATGTATCAATCTGATTGTTGGATTGTGTTGTACAGTAAGCAGGTTCAGGTGTATAACTGTGGCTCCTTCCACCTTCAAAGAATAGGCAAGAGGGCCAACCATGGAGAATAGTAAGACACTTCATTATTTCTATAACTACGCTATATTGTTTGTCCTTGTGGGTCCGTTCATGTTTTTCAGCATAAAGTACTCTGCAGCCACTTAGTGTGGTGTGGACACCAGGTGAGGCCTCACACAGATTCCTGTTGAACATATGGGAGAAGATAGCTAGCTACACATCCATGGGCATACAGGGATTTTAATCATCCACTGCACAATAGCATACGTTATTTCATCTATCTGCATGGCAAATACAAATTTGTACATTCAATTTGCAGTAAATTCTTCAGCCAGCTAGATTCTATACATCCACTTTTTCACAAAACAACCGCCTGGTTTGTGGGTTGTTTAAGGTGTCCCTAAAACAACCAGAGTGACAATTTCATACTCATGTCACAACACCTATAAAACTAGCCCAGCTTGCTGGCTAAATCACGATTTACGTAAATGAATGACTGATATTGATTTATTTAGGGGGGGCTAATTAATATTTTAGGACTGGCGACGTTTTAAAAATTATTATTATTCCAACCCTTTAACTTTTTGTCTGAAAATTAAATAAACATTTTACTCAACTGCGTTACCCACTCCAGTCAGCAGATGGCGGTCTGGGAATTTATGGTTATGCTGTTGGTGTGACGTATAATCTAGTGGACGGAACGCTTCTTTCATCAGCAGCAACAGCTCGTCAGACACCTCGGTAGCTTGCTAGACAAATTAGCCGAACCAATATAGCTCTTTAGACGCTTTCGTGTATATTAGCTACTGTGTTTTAAACCCATTTCTGTCGTCTAGTTAGTTATCCGATTTAATTTCATATTTACGGTGTTGTTATTAGTCAGCAAGCGGGCTGGTTAAGTTAGCATTAGCCTAGCTAACATCCCCGACCATGCGGTCACTAAGCTACTCTCCTTCTAATGAAGAGAAGGATATCACAGTAAAACAAGAAGTAGAGATTGGGGCCTTTACTGTGAAAGATGAGGAGGACGCGTTCAGAGTGAAAGACGAGGAAGATATCACAGTAAAACAAGAAGTAGAGAGTGGGGCCTTTACTGTGAAAGAAGAGGAGGACGCGTTCAGAGTGAAAGAGGAGGATGGTGTTACAGTGAAAGGAGAGCATGTAGTTTATGGCGTGAAAGAGGAGGGGGAGGAGATGACTGTTACATCGAAAAAGGAGGAAGAGGAGGAACGTGGATATCTGGTTCCGGTTTCCCAAACGCATCTTAAGGCGTCCAATGGTTCTAACGATGAACTCAACCGTAAGATGGTTTTGAGAAACCGTTCCCTGATTAACACTAGTAAGTACTGTCTTAACAACAGAGGCACAAACTCTGCAGTTGAACTGATGTTTGGTGTTAAGGTGGAAATCTGCATTTGCTACATCCATATTGTGACTTTTAAATTATTTATTTACAGCCATTGATTCTTAAAGAATATAACACATGACTCATGAGCGGAGTTCAACTGTTGTACCCCATCAGAGCCCCAAATAATATATTTTTTACTATAATGTTTAGAAACAATGTAAATCAACACTGTATAGCAGTTAAGAACAAATTCTTATTTTCAATAACGGACTAGGAACAGTGGGTTAATTGCCTGTTCAGGGGCAGAACGACAGATTTGTACCATGTCAGCTCGGGGATGTGAACTTGCAACCGGTTACTAGTCCAACGCTCTAACCACTAGGCTACCCTGCTGCTTCAACATGGTTAAAACTATAATGTTGATATCATGGATGGTCAGTCCTTGCATCCATAGGTCTGTGTAGTTACATTTATCCAAACCCATAATCATTTTATTACCAAAATAGTGGTGGAATGACAGATTTGTTATTGTTTGAACTACAGATTGCTGGGTTGTGTGGGTTTTTTAAACAGCAACAAAATGGCTGCCCAGAGACTTGGTTAACAGCTGAGGGATGGGGGAAGGAGAAGTGTAACCACTCTCAAATTCATAGAGAACGATATTGTAGAAACCTTAACCCAACACCTAGCGACCTCGTCAAGAAGTTCAGACATCTTGGCGTAACAGTTATAAGGTGTTGACTTGACAGTCGCTGGACCCAGGTTTGAGTTCAGCTCAGGGCCTCTCCCTGAATTCACTACACTATGAATACAAGGACTGGCCATCCATGAGGTCATAATGATAATTTAACCAGTTTTCTAGGCTATATAGTATATTCTAGAATTCATCCATGATGTCATAATGATAGTTTAACCAGGTTTCTAGGCTATATAGTACATTCTCTCATTTTGTCTGTCACAGTTGAAGTGTACCTATGATGAAAATTACAGGCCTCTCATCTTTTTAAGTGGGAGAACTTGCGCAATTGGTGGCTCACTAAATACTTTTTTTTGACCCACAGTATGTCATGCAACAACAACCAAAGGGCTTCTTCGTTCATTACAGGTATATTTGTTGTTCGGTGAAGTTGTGGGCCAATATGGATAACAGTGTACAAACCCTCATTGTCAGGTTGATGGAAAACCAAAAAGCATTTTACTGGTTGAAGTGTTTTTTGATTTGCGATGATGACACAAACATTATATTAAGCAGGACATTCAAACGATCCTTACAATTAAACTCCAAAGTACTGTGAAATGCACTCATAGGCAACCTGGAAATGGAGGTTCCTTCCCTGAGTTTTCCCCCATTCACATTCAGAATACATTGTGAAAAACAAATCTTTGCTCACCATTTTTGCTCCTGGCAGATATACTACATCCATAACTAGTGGTTTCCTCATTACCAGATATACTACATCCATAACTAGTGGTTTCCTCATTACCAGATATACTACGTCCATAACTAGTGGTTTCCTCATTACCAGATATACTACATCCATAACTAGTGGTTTCCTCATTACCAGATATACTACATCCATAACTAGTGGTTTCCTCATTACCAGATATACTACATCCATAACTAGTGGTTTCCTCATTACCAGATATACTACATCCATAACTAGTGGTTTCCTCATTACCAGATATACTACATCCATAACTAGTGGTTTCCTCATTACCAGATATACTACGTCCATAACTAGTGGTTTCCTCATTACCAGATATACTACATCCATAACTAGTGGTTTCCTCATTACCAGATATACTACATCCATAACTAGTGGTTTCCTCATTACCAGATATACTACATCCATAACTAGTGGTTTCCTCATTACCAGATATACTACATCCATAACTAGTGGTTTCCTCATTACCAGTGTCACGGTGCTGACTTTTGCCTAAAAACTGCAGCAAATGCCTCTACCCCGTCTTCTGGCTGGGCAGAGTACTTTAGGATTTTAGTTACTGCGGTGTAACAAGGGCCTAGCCGTGCGGCCCTACCAACCCTTCTATTTCTTCGTAATGGCCCTTCGCGTGAGTTGGGTTTGTTCCTTCGTTCACGTTGTCACTCCCTTATTTTCCGGTCTAGTATGAGGCCTTGGATAGATATACACCCATTTAAATATTCAGAGTGTTATGGATTCTTCCTATAATTCCTTACCTTCAAGTTTCTTTTACCTCTGTATATATCAATACCTAATAACTTCTTCTATTGGTTATTATGCTCGTCAGCTAGTAGTCACTTGGAAACTAGTATTGGTATATATTTTGACACACAATGACAGTTTTTTATTTTACCTTTATTTTACTAGGCAAGTCAGTTAAGAACAAATTCTTATTTTCAATGACGGCCTAGGAACAGTGTTCAGGGGCAGAACGACAGATTTGTACCGTGTCAGCTCGGGGATTCGAACTTGCAACCTTTCGGTTATTATTCCAACGCTCTAACCACTCGGCTACCCTGCTGCCCCAAATATTCTTTAATTGGTAATTGGTATTCTCACAGCACTAACGCTAGATTCCAAATTCCAATATCCTAATACACTTCCAACTCTGTGTATGGACTCAATATATTGTAACGGGTACTTGGCTGTTTCCTTGTATTGCTAATCACATCTGTACTTGATGTCTCACTGTGTGACTGCCGCTTTGTCTGTGATCAAGAGGTGTCAAGACCCCTGTGTTTCAAATATGGTTCTCGTCTAACAAAAAGCGTATAGTGCAATAGTAAATTTACCTATGAGGATTCTCCATATGAAGTCTGTCTCATATGTCAGTGAGGATCATGCCTCTCTTATGATCTCTGTTCTCTTTATATACCTTTTTACAGGGGAAGTTCGCAAGTTTCTGGAGCTGTGGCTAAACCACACTTTCACACTGACACTGCCCTGCTGCTTGCACCGGCCGCTTACTCGGGGACTGTAGATTGCTTACACAGAGTGCTTACTCGGGGACTGTAGATTGCTTACACAGTGCTTACACTGGGACGGTAGATTGCTTATTACGTCATCTTAGACCTGTGTCTAAATGGAAGCTTCTTATTCTAAATCTAGGTCATGCACTACTAACTCCCATTCTGCTGCTTCCGTGTTACTGTTGGCTGATTCTACTTAATGATACCAGCTGGTTGTTTCTACCACTTGAGGCGGCGTAGGTGGCATGTCAAGCGTCAGCTGGGAGAAGTCTATGATAGGTATCTCCTCTGCTTCCCCTGTTGTCCAGTTTCTGCAGGTGTGATCCATGGTTCCATGAGGTCCCGTGAATGCCCTGTGTTGCTGTCCCCATTGCTTGATGGAGTGGGCAGATTCTTTTCATTCATCTTGTCACACCAGATATACGACATCCATAACTAGTGGTTTCCTCATTAGCATGGAGGAGTTTATGCAATCAAATTGCCCTCGTGCCGCAATATTAGAAAACACAAAGGGACCTGTATTGTAGACCAAAAGTCTTCTACCACATTGCTTAGAGTTTCAACAACATGAATAACTTATTTCTAATCTACAATCTTACATGTTACTACTAATGTGAAAACAAGAAAGACAAAATATGACTTCTTGCTCATTTAAGATTTTAACATTCATTACAGACATCAATTGTTGTACAACATCATGGCTATGCTGTTGGCATCAACTTTTACACTGGATTACCGCTTTTGTGGGCCTTTAATCATCTGTCTGACTTTGTTCACACAGGAGAGAGACGTGACTATCGTGGATCCTCTGGGGAGCCTCAACAACCTCATGATGCTGAGGAGACAGAGAAGAGTCTCTCCAGATCAGAACACCTCAATAAACACCCGCAGAGACCCACAGGGAAGAGAACTCACTGCTGCTCTGACTGTGGGAAGAGATTCACATCATCAGGCATTAAAATTCATCAGAGAACACACACAAGAGAGAAACGTTATCGCTGTGATCAATGTGGGAAGAGATTTGCTACATCTGGCAACCTGACTCTACACCAGAGAACACACACAGGAGAGAAACCTTATAGCTGTGGTCAATGTGGGAGGAGTTTTACTTCATCTGGCAGTCTTACTCTACACCAGAGAACACACACAGGGGAGAAACCGTATAGCTGTGATCAATGTGGGAAGAGTTTTGTTCAAACTTCCCATCTGACTCAACACCAGAGAACACACACAGGAGAGAAACCTTATAGCTGTGGTCGATGTGGGAGGAGTTTTAGTCGACCTGGAGTTCTGACAGTGCACCAGAGAACACATGCAGGACAGAAATCTTATAGCTGTGATCAATGTGGGAAGAGTTTGACTTCATCTGGCGGTCTGACTCTACACCAGAGAACACACACAGGAGAGAAACCTTATAGCTGTGGTCAATGTGGGAGGAGTTTTAGTCGATCTGGAGTTCTGACAGTGCACAAGAGAATACACACAGGAGAGAAACCGTATAGCTGTGGTCAATGTGGGAAGAGTTTTGTTCAATCTGGCCATCTGACTCAACACCAGAGAACACACAGGATTGAAATCTCATAGCTGTGACCAGAGATAATCTGATAAAAGATCTCTGGTCAAATATTAGAAAATACATACATGAAGTAGTAGTTTCATGATTTCAATGAATTAATGTTACAATGTAGAATTGTTTTACATTGTAGTAGGAGTATTGTAATGATTTCACAATGTAGAAGCCTAAACATGTGCCCACTTATGAATTGATATCAACATGTTATGGATATTAGCATAATGGGGAAAAATCCAGGCTCTGAAATGGAAGAGTACTATTTATGTGATTTAACAAAAATTGACAAACAAAAAAAGAGTTTGGATCAAATCAAATGTATTTATAAAGCCCTTCTTATATCAGCTGATATCTCAAAGTGCTGTACAGAAACCCAGCCTAAAACCCCAAACAGCAAGCAATGCAGGTGTAGAAGCACGGTGGCTAGGAAAAACTCCCTAGAAAGGCCAAAACCTAGGAAGAAACCTAGAGAGGAACCAGGCTATGAGGGGTGGCCAGCCCTTTTCTGGCTGTGCCGGGTGGAGATTATAACAGAACATGGCCAAGATGTTCATAAATGACCAGCATGGTCAAATCATAATAATCACAGTAGTTGTCGAGGGTGCAACAGATCAACACCTCTGGAGTAAATGTCAGTTGGCTTTTCATAGCCGATCATTAAGAGTATCTCTTCCGTTCCTGCTGTCTCTAGAGAGTTGAAAACAGCAGGTTTGGGACAGGTAGCACATCCGGTGAACAGGTCAGGGTTCCATAGCCGCAGGCAGAACAGTTGAAACTGGAGCAGCAACACGGCCAGGTGGACTGGGGACAGCAAGGAGTCATCGTGCCAGGTAGTCCTGAGGCCTGGTCCTAGGGCTCAGGTCCTCCGAGAGTGAGAAAGAAAGAATTAGAGAGAGCATACTTAAATTCACACAGGACACCGGATAAGACAGGAGAAGTACTCCAGATATATCAAACTGACCCTAGCCCCCTGACACATAAACTACTGCAGCATAAATACTGGAGGCTGAGACAGGAGGGGTCAGGAGACACTGTGGCCGATGATACCCTCAGACAGGTCCAAACAGGAAGGATATAACCCCACCCATTTGCCAAAGCTCAGCCCCCACACTGCTAGAGGGATATCTTCAACCACCAACTTACCATCCTGAGACAAGGCCGAGTAAAGCCCACAAAGATCTCCGCCACGGCACAACCCAAGGGGGAGCGCCAACCCAGACAGGAAGATCACGTCAGTGACTCAACCCACTCAAGTGACGCACCCCTCCTAGGGACGGCATGAAAGTGCACCAGTTTGCCAGTGACTCAGCCCCGTAATAGGGTTAGAGGCAGAGAATCCCAGTGGAGAGAGGGGAACCGGCCAGGCAGAGACAGCAAGGACGGTTCGTTGCTCCAGAGCCTTTCCGTTCACCTTCACACTCCGGTGCCAGACTACACTCAAATCATATGACCTACTGAAGAGATGAGTCTTCAGTAAAGACTTAAAGGTTGAGACCGAGTCTGCGTCTCTCACATGGATAGGCAGACCATTCCATTAAAATGGAGATCTACAGGAGAAAGCCCTGCCTCCAGCTGTTTGCTTAGAAATTCTAGGGACAATTAGGAGTTGTGTTACACTTACCACGTTGGTGACCCACTTGAATCAAAATGCAACACTTCAAAATGTGGCGTGCTGTTTTCTACAAATTGTCCTCTAACCAGGGATGTACTCCCAGGGATGTACTCCCAGATTCCGTGTGGTTTTTGAGCTGTTAGTTTTAACAGGACTTGCAAACTCATCTCTCTCCTCTCTCACAATTTTTTTTAGCATGATATCGATGAGTGATGACAAATAAGTGTTGCATTCCCTTGTTTAGCGACCCCTAAATTTAATGCATCACTCCCAAATGTAGCTGACTCTTCTGCAGGTTGTCCTCTAACCAGGGAGGTAAAATATATCTCCCATTTCCATGTGTTTTTTTGTTGTGTCAGTTTCAACAGCACGTACAACCTAATTTCCCCCCTAATCGATATCAGTGATTTATTGCTATTTGTCAAAACAACAGTGTTTCTGGTGCTTCTGCAGTTTATAAGGAGCTTGTTTTAAAAATACAAGTAATGTGATTATTGTGGCAGATGTTTGTGTAAATAGCACATGTTATGTTTAGGTTTTCAATTTATCCCCAAACTGTTCCTGCATATTGGTTATTGATTTGGACTGTGTTTTGACATAGGGCTATCCCACCAAGCAAAATTATATTGAAAAGACGTTGAAAATATGACTATGCAATCAAATATTTCATATTTACATTTCATGTAACATTTGGTAGTGATATTTATTCATGCAACCAACATGACAATTTTTGGTACAATTATATTGACATTGTTGCCCTGTTTTTAGAATATCAGGGTTAATTCTCACATGTCATAAACCAAATGTTCTAGAGCATGATATTGGGGACTGGGCCCAGATCCAACAACATGCCTATCTAGTGAACCCTGAAAAGAGAGAGAAGCTCCGCAGTGAGGTGGAAAGTTACTACGGATATCGCAGGAGTTTCCTCTTGAAATCAGACATGTCCGTGGTAAGGAAAACTTGGTTGCTGATTATCTCTGGGGTGGGCAGTCAAAAAGATTTGTGCTTTGTGTTGAGCCAGTGTGTTTATTTGGAGTTTTATCTCTTATTCTTTTCCGTATTGAAACTGCACTGTTGGTTAGGGGCTCATAAGGAAGCATTTCACTGTTGTATTCGGTGCATGTGACTAATACAATTTTGATTTGAGTTTTGTTTGGGCTCGTTCCAAGAGGACGAGAGTTCTAGAAGCTAGTGAGTTTTAGGAAGACGAGAGTTCTAGAAGCTAGTGAGTTTTAGGAAGACGAGAGTTCTAGAAGCTAGTGAGTTTTAGGAAGACGAGAGTTCTAGAAGCTAGTGAGTTTTAGGAAGACGAGAGTTCTAGAAGCTAGTGAGTTTTAGGAAGAAGAGAGTTCTAGAAGCTAGTGAGTTGTAGGATTCTATAGAAAGAAAAAGGAGAAAAAAATAACATAATTGTTTATTATTATTTAGGAATAGGTGTTTTTTCTTGTTTTTAATTGTTGACAGCCAGTAGACACCATATTTATATTGGTGAAGGTGAAGCATTGTAGTTGATTATAATGTGAAATGGAAGTTGTTTTCTGTTAGTGGTGAGCAAACGTGTCCAACAAAAATATAGGATATGTTTCTTGTCTTAAGGGGGAAGGTGATACAGGCTTTGGTTTTTCCATTTATGTTTTGAGGTTGGACTTTAGCACGTCTATCTCGTTAGCACGTAGGACGCACTGATTGGTGTCACCTCGTTAGTCAGTATGTGTTACACCTGTGCTGGCTTGTCCATCTCGTTAGTGAGAAGGTTTTTCACCTGAGCTGGTCCAGGTTCTATTTAAGAGTGTCTGGCCCAGTGCTCCAGTTGTCTTGATAGATGTGACAAATCAAAACCTTTAGTTGCACTACCGTTTTGGTTTGCTTCCTGTTTTTAAGTTTGTTGTGGGTTTTTATTTTGTTTGCCTCTTCTTGGGCAGATTTAGTGGGTCTCATGGTGGGTGTCTTTTAGGTCCCAGTTGTTGTTACTAGTCAACTTTCAGTGGACACTGTGAGAGCAAAACTTCAACATTATGTTACTGTACTTTTATTGCATCAAATGGTTGTTTTATGTAACAGAATAGAGGTTTCTTAGAACTATTGTGTCTGTGTTCTACTGAGGATGGGCCTCTGGGAGGAAACACTGACAGGAGATTTACAATGTCTTTTGGGTGATTAAAACCTAAAGAGACAGTATTCCAGATTAAGAGTTAATGTTTCTGTTCTATATGGTACCAGGGAGAGATGACCCCAGGGCCAGACAGCAGATACTGTCTGCTGAGAATTATAAGTACCTTTCATACAAATCTTAACCTTGTGACCCGTTGTATACATCTGTTGTTGGTCATATAGGTTGAAATGGGTGTATCTTAGCTATAAAAGACCTTTGTACTTTTGTCTCGTGGCTCTCAACGAATCATCTGGGGGTGATTTGTTGACCAGCCAATATTATCGTAGAGCACTCAATTGATTCACTTTATATGTGTGTGTTGTATTGACCTGCTCCCTTATTAAGTGAATAAAGATTTAGTTTAATAAGAATAAATCTGACTTGTGTGATAAGTTTGTTTCTCATTTGATATTAAATTAACAACCACATTTTGCAATGTGAATCTTGACTAGGTGACCGCTCCTGACGACCTGGGTAAATCGTCCTCGAGGGATCCCTCAAACTTGGAATCTCATGGAGACCACACTTTGGGAACGGAGCAGATGGACCCACCTTAGACCTGAGAGGCAGCGAGCAGATTCTATACACCTAGTTTTTTTAAAAGTGAGTTTTTAGAAAATCCTCGTAGGCTCTGAGTGTGTATTCCTATGTGAGGGGGCACCTTGGAGGCGTAAACAGGGCCCAGTCAGGATCTGAGTGTGTACTCCTGTGTGGAGGTGTAAACAGGGCCGAGTCAGGATCTGAGTGTGTACTCCTGTGTGGAGGTGTAAACAGGGCCGAGTCAGGATCTGAGTGTGTACTCCTGTGTGGAGGTGTAAACAGGGCCCAGTCAGGAGGCTCTGAGTATAAATGTATGAGTTGCTTTATCCTAGGAACTAACCATGAGATAGAAATGTGAAAATATTCCTGCAGTTAACAATATTGTTGAAAAACTAATTGATTAGGTATGTTTGGGAATAGCATTGTGTGACTGATATGAGAGTTGTGTGGATGTGGAAATGAGTCTTAATCTGACGTTTGGATAGTAACATATAGAAATATGCTTAGTCAGATTATTGAAAATTAGATAAACGGGATGATATTTTAGAAAGCAGCGGAAGGTCTATAGTTCCTGGGAGGTTTAGAGAACAGTTGAGGATCCCGTGGTCTTTGTCTGAGAAACAAAAGTTAATTTTTTTATTCTGCTGGGATTATGTTTGGAGAGCTGCTGTGTAGCTATGGAGAGTCCTTGAAAAAGCCAATTGAATGATTTTCATGAGTAGCTAAGAATTTATTTTTATATGGATTCTGTGAATATATGAACATATTATGAATTGTATGTGTGTTTAATGATTACTAGAGATTTGATAAAGTAAAACTCGGAATATAATTAGATATAATTTAAGCAACCCGTATGTAGACAAACGTAGGTTTTAAGTTGGTATCTTTAATGGATAATTTGATAAAGATGAGGTTTAAGCATTATTAAACAGTCTGCAAAGTCTGTGCAGTTGTCTCAGAAACTGATGGGAGTGTGTCCACTTACGTACGGTAAATTACCCTAAGGATGAAACTATAAAACTGCCCTTAAGGCCTGTGGGGGTCTTCCCAGTATGAGAGGAGTTGCTAGATTTATTGAATAAACCTTTTTTCCATCAAGTTTGAGTGAACCAAAGTGTCTGACTAACTGTTGATGTTGAAGGAGCGTCCCATCCACTAGATTATACGTCACAGTGGCAGAATCACCTGAAAGACACACATCGCCATCTGCTGACTGGAGTTGGTATCGCAGTTGAGAAAATAACTTTCAGACAAAAAGCTAAAAAAGTTATTTGAAGAACCTTTTGTGGGAACCCCTATATGTCATTTGAAGAACCCCTTATCATGGTTCCTCAAAGAACCTTTGGGGTTCATTTTTTAACTCCCTGTCCACCTTCCCTCCATTATAAAAACATATTATAATAATATTGACAATATTGACTTAAATAATTCATTGTTTATTTAGTGGCACGACAAATGTGAATTAATATTTACAAAACAATTTACCCAACAAAATGTTTTTTAAATGATGATGTACAATAAAAACAACATACATTAAAAATGAATCATAGGTAAACTAACAACATGGTAGACTTGGTAATAAATGCAGAATTTTCAGCTTTAGTGTGTATATCATATTCACCTAGTTATGTTAGGAAGTTTGCCATCTTTATGACTGGCCCTGGTAACTTCACCCAACTTCTGCTATCCCCAGAACACAGTAACTTAATAACAGAAGTGTTTTTCTGACATTTTTGGGAAATTTAAGGGAAATTTTAAAAAATACAGCCGAAGCAGAGCCCCAAGTCCCATGGGGACGTCCTCCCCATCAAAGGCCAGCGGGATTTCACTCTCATGGTGAAATGGATTTCCGCCGATGTGCAGTAAAGGAGTGAAGAGCGGTGAAATCTGTGTCAACAAAAGTAAGAAAAGATTAATACACATACAACTAACAAAGACCATAACAAATGTTCAGCTGTAGTTTTATATAAGCATGCACACCTATGTTTATGAAGAAACAGATGAATGGTGCATAAGCATACCATGGCACGGACATAAAGGCCACTCGGGTCCTGAAGAGGTGGGACAAGAGCAGAATCGCTGCTGTGGTCTCCAGTCCTAGTAAAGCATTGATCTTACTACACTTGCTAATTTTATTACAAAATACATTAGAGGAAGGGAAGGAATAAGAGCAAATCCCTCTTCTGTATTTTCCTTCAGGGACTGTCAAAATAGCAGGATGATGTCCTCCCCCCTGCCTCGCCTCTCTACCTCTGCTAGTAATTGAATTCTCTTTTTGTCTATATCCATTCCATGGACTTGATTCATTTCTGAGAAGTTCTGAAAAGATAATTAAGATCATTAACGCGGACATGTAACTTTTCCAAAATGGGATAGCATTGTCCATGTAACGTTTCCAAAATGGGATAGCATTGTACATGTAACGTTTCCAAAATGGGATAGCATTGTACATAGAGTGTAAAGCCATGTTGGCTTTATGGAAAATATATACAATATATGGGAACAAATATAGTTGAGGGAAATAATCCAAACCTTGTTGTGCCTAGTTAGGACATAACGTTATCTAGCTAGATAACGGTACTGTACTGTAGCTCATACAACGCCGACGATCAAACCCGGCTTTCTAATATTTACGGTAATTAACTATAGTAACGTTACGGAAGATATTCACAGAAAACCATCATTGTCTTCGTTATTAATTATTAGTATGTTATATTATTATAATTATTATTTCTAGACATATTCAGAGCCAAACATCAACCCAACTTAACCTTTTTAACTTGTTGTCGCATCCAAACTTGTCACCGTCGTTTTCAGTTGTAATTGCGAAGTTCCCGGAAAAAGTCCAGCAACAACGGAGGTTCCTCGATGAACCCACCTTCTAACAAGTTCTTTGAAGAACCTTTTGGGGCTGTTTTTCATTGACCAAGAACCCTGCGGTTCTTAGGGGATCTGAGAACAACTCCAGTTGAACCCTTCATTTTTAGAGTTGTAATCGGATCTCTTTACTCTCAGATTCAAAACATGATGATTAGCATCAACGAAATGACGTTGAACTGGGCAGTCAGCTGGTGCTGCTCCAATACAGTATGAGGTGAGACGGTGAACTGATGTTGAACTGGGCAGTCAGCTGCTGCTGCTCCAATACAGTATGAGGTGAGACGGTGAACTGATGTTGAACTGGGCAGTCAGCGGCTGCTGCTCCAATACAGTATGAGGTGAGACGGTGAACTGATGTTGAATCATAATAATTAAGTTAATTAAAATGAATCAGTGAAACTGTTAAAAAAATAGTGTATGTCATATTAAATATATTAGGCTGTTATTATCATATAGAAACATCATGGAATATTGGACATCATATTAGCATCAACATACATTATTATTTCATTCAATTTCACATTATACGGATATTTCATTTTTTCAAGTTCAGAAGTCAGAACCCATCACCTGCTATGTAAAAGAGACAGAAGAATGCACAATGGTCAATGTTATCTGGGATCCTTGGGACATCCCTACCCTCAACCCTACCTTAACCATTGTAAATGTCAACTTCAACGGGCTAGTGACTTCCCAAGGATCTATCTCTACCTGAAAATACATGATCTATGTGATTAATAGTTGGTATTCAGCAGTCATAAAGCCTTATTTCCTTTAATGAACTACTAAAATAGTGATTTTGTCAGACAGCAGCTCTACACTTTATTGACTGACTGATCCATTCATCCTTCCATCCCTCCTCAGCCTTCCTCTCCTCTGAAGACCCAGTGAGGGTGGAGCTCAGTCAGAGAGCTGTTGAGGGACTGGTTAGGAAGAACACTTCTACAGCCAGAGGTGAGAGGTCACAGATGGTAAATATTTATGTCCCCTTGGCGGTTCATCACGTAAGCAAAAGGTAATATGTTCCATCATCCATGTTTATTTACGTTAGTGCAAATTGACCACTGATATTGGTGTAATTTCCCACCCCTTTTGGCTGTATGAAAGTTAATTTCCCCTCAGGCACACGCATTTGTTCTTTGCTATTATGGTCATTTGTGTAGAATGTACTTTTCCCCACTCATTCACCCCACCTCTTTACGTTGCTTGTTTATATTCAGTGGCCTGACTGCATCCAGACTGTCAAAGGCCCATCCTGGTAGATCTGAACCTAATGCAGTTTGGAGTGATCAGATGACAGAAGTCACATTTAGGTGCCAGGTGTAACTGAGGCTGTAGATGCTCCATATCCATTACTTTGAGTGTTTTATATAATATGACTAAATGTGTTTCTGTGTTGCAGGGGCAGTCAAGAAATGGAACGGCAAGGCCACAGAACATGACATAAGCAGAGCTGTGGGAGACCACCTCAAGCCCCTGGTAGAGCCGGGGGTGGTGTTTACCACGCCACCACGCCTTCAGCAGGCTGGAAAAGTGGGATTGATACTGTTTTTCATACTAAGAGGGACCAAGAGTCTGATGATTGGTCAGTCATTGGGTTCATTTGTTGAAATCAAATCAAGCTTTATTTATACAGCACATTTCAGACATGGATGCAACACAATGGATTCACAGGAAAAAACACAAAATAAACAAAAATATTTAGTACCCAACAAACAGAAGATTAACAACTGAAAGACTAATGAACATTAAGGAAATTCCATTGATTGAAATATTAATTGGATGGAATATCCAACCCAAAATATTAGCTTGTTTTTTTAGGAGGGGCTCTGAAAGACACTATGGGGGTGTCCACTGGAAGTTGACTAGTAACAACAACTGGGACATAAGACACCCACCATGAGACCCACTAAATCTGCCCAAGAAGAGGGAAACAAAAGAAAAACCCACACCAAACTTACAGACAGGAAGCAAACCAAAAAGGTGGTTAAAATAATTTATTACAATCAATACCATTCATACTATTACAAAATCATAATTCTCATTCATTCTTAATTAATTATATTTACAAAAACATCAAACAAAAACAAACCTCAGGGGAGCATCGTCCCTCCCCGTCATACCTAACCAATACCTAACCCTTTCCCTATCTCCCCTTCCCTAATCTATCCCCTTACCAAACTCACTCTAACACTCCCAGCCCTAAACCCCCTTTCCACCTCTCCCGTGCCGCATGCTTCCCCCACTTCCTCTCCTCCCTCTTCATCTTCCCCCTCAAATCACCTTCCACCCTTCTCACTATCCCTTCCACCCCCCAATCTCTCCCTGTCTTGACTAAATTCTGCCTGGCTTCCCACAGTCCCTTTTTAAAGAGACTCATGAGAAGCCAGAGCAGAAACCTGTCCCTATCCGTTCCCTTTGCTCTCCCTACGCCTCTCTCTAGCCTAGCCCATGTCAAAACAAAATCACTCCTAACCACACCTAGCATTACCCGTGCCCTAGCCCAGACTAGTCCAGCAAAGGCACAGTCCCAAAAGGCATGGCGCACAGTCTCCTCCCTGCCACAAGAGGATCTTGGACAGGTGGGGGATTGCACCAAACTATACCGGTACAAGATGGCACGTACCGGCAAGCACTTATGGAGGCCCAACCAATTCAGGTCCTTGAGCCTATTGTCCAGGCCCCGCGCCTGCACTCCCTCCCAGACCACTGACGAGATGCCCGCTACAGGCGCAGGACTCCCTGCCTGCCTGACCTCCTCGTACAGGTGCCTGTGGTCTAAACCTACTCGGGCAACTTCAACCTCGGGGTGCGCACGCAGCCACTTGGCCGCATGGCCAAAATGCCACGGCAGCTGTTCCGCCCGAGGACCCGCGTTAGACCACACCATTACGCTTCTCGCCTTATACGAGAAGAACACCCGCAGGAGGTAACCGGACGGGTGTATAACCGGACGAGCAAGCTCCGTCAACAAGAAAGAAACAAAAATGGCGTCCAGCTTGAGGGGGAAATGTGGTACCCCCCTACCTCCCTCCCCGATGGGACAGATCATGCGTGCCCTGGCGACCCACTCGCACCTGCCACTCCACATAAACTGAAACACAATCCTCACTAGAGGCCTCCTCAGACAAGCCGGCAATGGATAGATGTACGTCACATACAAAAGAGACGGCAACACATCCACCTTTAGGACCAGGACTTTGCCCATAAAAGACAAATACCTAGCCTTCCACATTGCTAGCTTCCTCTGTACCACTGCGATACGCATGTTCCAGTTTAGCGTCGCTGAGCCGGAGGTCTCAAAATGAACCCCGAGAATCCTCAGGGCCCCTTCACAGAGAGATAACCCCCCAGGCACATCCGTTCTACCGCGCCATCTTCCGAAAAACTTGACGGAAGACTTTGCATGGTTCAGAACTGCTCCCGACGCTCGGGTGAAATCCCCAAAGATGGCAAGGGACCTTGTCAGGCACGAGTCCTTGCACAACAGCAAGGAAGTGTCGTCGGCGTACTGCGTCATCTTAACACGCAGCCCACCGCTTCCAGGGATCAACAAGCCTTCCACCCCTGTGTCTGCCCTAATGGCAGCCCCCAGAGGCTCCATGTACAGAACGAAGAGGAGAGCCGAGAGTGGGCATCCCTGCCTGACCCCAGACGAGAGGTCAAAAACGTCACCTAAGTGACTATTTACACTAACTCGACACCCCGCTCCGACATATAAAGTACGGATCCATCCTATAAACTTCTCCCCAAATCCTAATCTACCTAACACCCTGAATAGAAAAGATCTATTCACGCGATCAAAAGCTTTCGCCTGATCTAGCGCTGCTACCATTAAAGGCAGCCCTCTATCTTCAACCCAAGCGATGGAATCCCTGATCAACTGTAGGTTCCATCTTATAGAGCGGCCCTCTACCCCGCACGTCTGATCCTCATGGACGACGTAGGGAAGGGCTGTGCGCAACCGGTCTGCTAAAACCTTTGCAAGAATCTTGTAATCTACGCACAGCATGGTCAATGGCCGCCAGTTGCCAAGGTCAGTTGCTTCCCCCTTCTTATAAAGAAGTGACAGCACACCAACAGCCATTGATCCCCCCGGGACCCCCGTCTCAAGGATGGCCTTCAAGACTTCGAGAACCACTGGTCCAAGTATACCCCAAAACTTGAGGTAAAACTCAGCCGGCAGCCCATCCATCCCAGGCACCTTCCCTTTTCCCATCCTCCTAAGAGCGCTCTCAACCTCTTCTAGTGAGATCTGGGCCTCCATCACGTCTCTAATGTCCTCTGGCAACCGCCGGGACAAGTGTTCTAAAAACACGTTTCCCTGCTCTACATCTATTTCCCTTTCCTTAAATAAACCTTGGAAATGATCAGTTGTCACCCTGACCATTTCCTCTGGTTTACTTACTATACTACCATTTTCTTCCCTAACTCCCTTCATTACCTTCCTACTCTGTCTGGCCCTAACCGACTTAAAGAACATAGCGGAACAAGTCTCATTATGTTCTAGAAAGCCACTATGCGCACGCTCCAGGAAAGCTCGAGCCTTCTGCTCCTGCAGCTCCCTGAGCTGCGCCTTTAGGGCTGCGAATCTCTCCCAGTCAATCGACCCGCCGAGGTTGCCTGCCTCGTACTCGAGTTCAATTAACCTTTGGATACGATCCACCTCCCTCCTTTCCTCCCTTTTTTTCCTTCTACAATATCCTATTATAAAAGCCCTTATCCTCCCCTTGACTAAATCCCACCACTCTAACACCCCCTCGCACATGGACCGGAGGCCGTCAAGCCTCCGAAAGAAACAAAAAAATGTGTCAACGAAAGCCTGCTCCTCCAGTATTTCCCGATCTAACTTCCAGTACCCCCTACCGAAGAGGCAGACTGGCGACCCCACCTGCAGGAACACCCCGTCGTGATCCGTGAAGAAAACAGGCAACAGCCGCCCAGACAACTCATCCCCACCATCCCTCAGGTGAGCCTCCTGTAAAAAACAGAAATCAAACCCCACACCCTCTAAATAACAAAAAACCGCCCTCCTTTTAACATTATCCCTTAACCCCCTAACATTTAGACTAAAAAAAGAAACAGAACTATTCATTTAATTATTTACAACAAATAAAAACCCCAAAACCCAAAGAAAAACCAGGAGACTCACCCGATGCTCCCCTGGTCCATCTCCACCGGCGGGGACGTCCTCTCCTCTCCTGACGCCCCCCCGTCCTCCATCCCAACCCATGATCCAGGCAGTGTGTTGGGTCCTCCCTCCCCACCCACCATCCCCCCCTCCCTGTTTGCCTCGGGGCTGCATATAGGGGACCCCATCTCCCCAAACAGGAGTTGGGATCCCTCTAGCAAACAACCCACCGACCCCTCACTGGAGTCATCCACTAAAATGCAAGGGGCTGAGGCAAACCGGGAGGACAAATTACCCTCCCCTCCCCCCCCCGCCACTCTCTTAACCCCCCCCTCCCCCTCCACACCCCCCTCCCTCTCACTTCCTGCCAAGCTCCCCCTCTTTATCCCTTTCTTCTTTGGTGAAGGAGGTAGCGGGGAGACACAACGTCCCATCCCCACTAACCCCTCCACCAAATCCCTCATTTCGACCTCGAGGAAGCCCGGCAGGCTGTCCCCCCACTCCTTCCCCCCATCTCCCCCCCCTACCACCCCCTCCCCTCCCACCTCCCCTCCTCCCTCCTTCTCCGTCACTGTCCCCGTTCCCTCTTCCACTCCTTCTCGTACTCGTCCCACTGTCCCCTTCTCCCTCTTCTCAGCTCCTCCACCTTCTTCCACCCCTTTTTAATCTCTCCTTCTATTCCTTCTTTTCTTCTCCTCGCCTCTTTCTTCCCACCTCATCCTTCTTCCCATCTTCTTCCTGCGCCGTCTTTTCCCCTGTGCCATCCATGCAATCCGCACGCGTCCTTTCTTTCCTCCCCCCATCCCCCGCTCCCCCCCCAGCTGCAGACGCGTATGACCTGTGACGAGCCGGGCAATCACGCCACAGGTGTGCTCTTGAGCCACACCCGTGGCAAGCCTTGGGCTCGTCACATTCCTTGGCCTCGTGCTCTTCCGACCCACAAAATCGACACCTCTTGGCACTGCACGAGGCCAGGATATGGCCGTAGGCCATACAACGCCTGCAGAACGGGGGCTGACGGGCATAGTAGAGTGTTCCCCTGTCAGCCCCCAGGGAGAACATCGCCGGAGGATGGAGGTAGCCATCCACACTCTTCGGGGACTCCCTGAGTAACGCCTGGAACCCTCTTCTCCCGTTCCAGAAACCCAGGGAGTCCCTGAGGTACCTCGCTGAGGAGACATTGTCCATGTACCTCCCCAGAAAGGCCCTCACCTCTTCATCTTTCACGTGCGGATTGTACATGGTTACGGTGACCACCCTGAAGTTGTTCTTCGCCAGGCTGGTCACCGCATAATGGCACAGGGGTCCCGTTTTCTCCGCTTCCTTTGCCATCTTCATTACTTCGTCGTGTTTTTCTTCTTTGTGAAACGTCACATCGAAAGCCTTCTCATTCGGGTTCCCTTGAAGGCAGAGCACTTCCTTCACCTCTATCCTGAGGCATCCCATCAATATGGTCCTTCCAAAAGTTTCCCTGCCCCAAGGTTCCATCTCCTTTTCAGTCCATGAAAATCTTACGGTATTTGCTATACCAATCCCCGGAACCGACCAGGTTTGCTTGTTTGATTCATTTTTTTTTGAAAAAATAAGCTCTCTTCAGAAAGAAGCTTCAACCTGAAATGAAAACATCTTTAACCAAAACGGTTAAAATAATTTATTACAATCAATACCATTCATACTATTACAAAATCATAATTCTCATTCATTCTTAATTAATTGTATTTACAAAAACATCAAACAAAAACAAACCTCAGGGGAGCATCGTCCCTCCCCGTCATACCTAACCAATACCTAACCCTTTCCCTATCTCCCCTTCCCTAATCTATCCCCTTACCAAACTCACTCTAACACTCCCAGCCCTAAACCCCCTTTCCACCTCTCCCGTGCCGCATGCTTCCCCCACTTCCTCTCCTCCCTCTTCATCTTCCCCCTCAAATCACCTTCCACCCTTCTCACTATCCCTTCCACCCCCCAATCTCTCCCTGTCTTGACTAAATTCTGCCTGGCTTCCCACAGTCCCTTTTTAAAGAGACTCATGAGAAGCCAGAGCAGAAACCTGTCCCTATCCGTTCCCTTTGCTCTCCCTACGCCTCTCTCTAGCCTAGCCCATGTCAAAACAAAATCACTCCTAACCACACCTAGCATTACCCGTGCCCTAGCCCAGACTAGTCCGGCAAAGGCACAGTCCCAAAAGGCATGGCGCACAGTCTCCTCCCTGCCACAAGAGGATCTTGGACAGGTGGGGGATTGCACCAAACTATACCGGTACAAGATGGCACGTACCGGCAAGCACTTATGGAGGCCCAACCAATTCAGGTCCTTGAGCCTATTGTCCAGGCCCCGCGCCTGCACTCCCTCCCAGACCACTGACGAGATGCCCGCTACAGGCGCAGGACTCCCTGCCTGCCTGACCTCCTCGTACAGGTGCCTGTGGTCTAAACCTACTCGGGCAACTTCAACCTCGGGGTGCGCACGCAGCCACTTGGCCGCATGGCCAAAATGCCACGGCAGCTGTTCCGCCCGAGGACCCGCGTTAGACCACACCATTACGCTTCTCGCCTTATACGAGAAGAACACCCGCAGGAGGTAACCGGACGGGTGTATAACCGGACGAGCAAGCTCCGTCAACAAGAAAGAAACAAAAATGGCGTCCAGCTTGAGGGGGAAATGTGGTACCCCCCTACCTCCCTCCCCGATGGGACAGATCATGCGTGCCCTGGCGACCCACTCGCACCTGCCACTCCACATAAACTGAAACACAAGCCTCACTAGAGGCCTCCTCAGACAAGCCGGCAATGGGTAGATGTATGCCACATACAAAAGAGACGGCAACACATCCACCTTTAGGACCAGGACTTTGCCCATAAAAGACAAATACCTAGCCTTCCACATTGCTAGCTTCCTCTGTACCACTGCGATACGCATGTTCCAGTTTAGCGTCGCTGAGCCGGAGGTCTCAAAATGAACCCCGAGAATCCTCAGGGCCCCTTCACAGAGAGATAACCCCCCAGGCACATCCGTTCTACCGCGCCATCTTCCGAAAAACTTGACGGAAGACTTTGCATGGTTCAGAACTGCTCCCGACGCTCGGGTGAAATCCCCAAAGATGGCAAGGGACCTTGTCAGGCACGAGTCCTTGCACAACAGCAAGGAAGTGTCGTCGGCGTACTGCGTCATCTTAACACGCAGCCCACCGCTTCCAGGGATCAACAAGCCTTCCACCCCTGTGTCTGCCCTAATGGCAGCCCCCAGAGGCTCCATGTACAGAACGAAGAGGAGAGCCGAGAGTGGGCATCCCTGCCTGACCCCAGACGAGAGGTCAAAAACGTCACCTAAGTGACTATTTACACTAACTCGACACCCCGCTCCGACATATAAAGTACGGATCCATCCTATAAACTTCTCCCCAAATCCTAATCTACCTAACACCCTGAATAGAAAAGATCTATTCACGCGATCAAAAGCTTTCGCCTGATCTAGCGCTGCTACCATTAAAGGCAGCCCTCTATCTTCAACCCAAGCGATGGAATCCCTGATCAACTGTAGGTTCCATCTTATAGAGCGGCCCTCTACCCCGCACGTCTGATCCTCGTGGACGACGTAGGGAAGGGCTGTGCGCAACCGGTCTGCTAAAACCTTTGCAAGAATCTTGTAATCTACGCACAGCATGGTCAATGGCCGCCAGTTGCCAAGGTCAGTTGCTTCCCCCTTCTTATAAAGAAGTGACAGCACACCAACAGCCATTGATCCCCCCGGGACCCCCGTCTCAAGGATGGCCTTCAAGACTTCGAGAACCACTGGTCCAAGTATACCCCAAAACTTGAGGTAAAACTCAGCCGGCAGCCCATCCATCCCAGGCACCTTCCCTTTTCCCATCCTCCTAAGAGCGCTCTCAACCTCTTCTAGTGAGATCTGGGCCTCCATCACGTCTCTAATGTCCTCTGGCAACCGCCGGGACAAGTGTTCTAAAAACACGTTTCCCTGCTCTACATCTATTTCCCTTTCCTTAAATAAACCTTGGAAATGATCAGTTGTCACCCTGACCATTTCCTCTGGTTTACTTACTATACTACCATTTTCTTCCCTAACTCCCTTCATTACCTTCCTACTCTGTCTGGCCCTAACCGACTTAAAGAACATAGCGGAACAAGTCTCATTATGTTCTAGAAAGCCACTATGCGCACGCTCCAGGAAAGCTCGAGCCTTCTGCTCCTGCAGCTCCCTGAGCTGCGCCTTTAGGGCTGCGAATCTCTCCCAGTCAATCGACCCGCCGAGGTTGCCTGCCTCGTACTCGAGTTCAATTAACCTTTGGATACGATCCACCTCCCTCCTTTCCTCCCTTTTTTTCCTTCTACAATATCCTATTATAAAAACCCTTATCCTCCCCTTGACTAAATCCCACCACTCTAACACCCCCTCGCACATGGACCGGAGGCCGTCAAGCCTCCGAAAGAAACAAAAAAATGCATCAACGAAAGCCTGCTCCTCCAGTATATCCCGATCTAACTTCCAGTACCCCCTACCGAAGAGGCAGACTGGCGACCCCACCTGCAGGAACACCCCGTCGTGATCCGTGAAGAAAACAGGCAACAGCCGCCCAGACAACTGACCCAAAGACCTGGATACAAAAATGTAGTCGAGCCTCCGCGCAACCCCCCTGGAGTTGCGCCATGTAGGACCGACCATTGCCGGAGTAGTGTGCAGGCCACCATCAACCAGACCATGGCAAGCCATTAGCCCAGAGATGGCACCTGCACTGCTATCACCGCCTAACCCTAAATCTATATTAAAGTCTCCTCCTATCACCAAGTGCCTGTTTGTAACACACAGGGGCGCCAGACAGTCCACCATCTCCCTCCTGTCTGCCGCCACCTGTGGCCCATACACCCCAATTAACCTATATCTAGCTTCTCTAAACTTAACATCTATCCCCAAAACTCTACCCTGCATTATTACAAAAGTGTTCTCTATTTTAACCTCTCTATGCCCACACAAAATCCCTACTCCTGTTGAGTGCACCCCTCCTATGCCCCAAAAAGATTCCCCCTTATCCCACTCCCTCTTAAATCTACACACATCCCCACCATCCCTCAGGTGAGCCTCCTGTAAAAAACAGAAATCAAACCCCACACCCTCTAAATAACAAAAAACCGCCCTCCTTTTAACATTATCCCTTAAGCCCCTAACATTTAGACTAAAAAAAGAAACAGAACTATTCATTTAAATATTTACAACAAATAAAAACCCCAAAACCCAAAGAAAAACCAGGAGACTCACCCGATGCTCCCCTGGTCCATCTCCACCGGCGGGGACGTCCTCTCCTCTCCTGACGCCCCCCCGTCCTCCATCCCAACCCATGATCCAGGCAGTGTGTTGGGTCCTCCCTCCCCACCCACCATCCCCCCCTCCCTGTTTGCCTCGGGGCTGCATATAGGGGACCCCATCTCCCCAAACAGGAGTTGGGATCCCTCTAGCAAACAACCCACCGACCCCTCACTGGAGTCATCCACTAAAATGCAAGGGGCTGAGGCAAACCGGGAGGACAAATTACCCTCCCCTCCCCCCCCCGCCACTCTCTTAACCCCCCCCTCCCCCTCCACACCCCCCTCCCTCTCACTTCCTGCCAAGCTCCCCCTCTTTATCCCTTTCTTCTTTGGTGAAGGAGGTAGCGGGGAGACACAACGTCCCATCCCCACTAACCCCTCCACCAAATCCCTCATTTCGACCTCGAGGAAGCCTGGCAGGCTGTCCCCCCACTCCTTCCCCCCATCTCCCCCCCCTCCCACCCCCTCCCCTCCCACATCCACTCCTCCCTCCTTCTCCGTCACTGTCCCCCTTCCCTCTTCCACTCCTTCCACTCCTTCTCGTCCCACTGTCCCCTTCTCCTTCTTCTCTGCTCCTCCACGTTCTTCCACCTTCTTTTTAATCTCTCCTTCTTTTTCCTTCTTTCCATCTTCTCTCCTCTTTCTTTTCGCCTCTTCCTTCTTCCCTTCTTCGTCCTTCTCCGTCCACTCCCCTGTGCCATCCGTACAATCCGCATGCGTCCTCTCTTTCCTCCCCCCATCCCCCGCTCCCCCCCCAGCTGCAGACGCGTATGACCTGTGACGAGCCGGGCAATCACGCCACAGGTGTGCTCTTGAGCCACACCCGTGGCAAGCCTTGGGCTCGTCACACTCCTTGGCCTCGTGCTCTTCCGACCCACAAAAACGACATTTCTTGGCGCTGCACGAGGCCAGGATATGGCCGTAGGCCATACAACGCCTGCAGAACGGGGGCTGACGTGCATAGTAGAGTGTTCCCCTGTCAGCCCCCAGGGAGAACATCGCCGGAGGATGGAGGTAGCCATCCACACTCTTCGGGGACTCCCTGAGTAACGCCTGGAACCCTCTTCTCCCGTTCCAGAAACCCAGGGAGTCCCTGAGGTACCTCGCTGAGGAGACATTGTCCATGTACCTCCCCAGAAAGGCCCTCACCTCTTCATCTTTCACGTGCGGATTGTACATGGTTACGGTGACCACCCTGAAGTTGTTCTTCGCCAGGCTGGTCACCGCATAATGGCACAGGGGTCCCGTTTTCTCCGCTTCCTTTGCCATCTTCATTACTTCGTCGTGTTTTTCTTCTTTGTGAAACGTCACATCGAAAGCCTTCTCATTCGGGTTCCCTTGAAGGCAGAGCACTTCCTTCACCTCTATCCTGAGGCATCCCATCAAAATAGTCCTTCCAAATGTCTCTCTACTCCACGGCTCCATCTCATTTTCAGTCCAGGCAAATCGTAAGGTATTTGCCATACCAATCCCCGGAACCGATCTTGTTTGCTTGTATTGATTCATTTTAAAAAATAAGCTCTCTTCAGAAAGAAGCTTCAACTTGGAATGAAAACATATTTTAACCAAAAAGGTGGAGCAACTAAAGGTGTTGACTCTCCACATCTATCAAGACAACTGGAACACTGGGCCAGACACTCTTAAATAGAACCTGGACCAGCTCAGGTGAAACACCTTCCCACTAACGAGATGGACAAGCCAGCACAGGTGTAAAACATACTGACTAACGAGGTGACACCAATCAGTGCGTCATGCTACATGCTAACGAGATAGGACCAGGCCTCAGGACAACCTGGCATGATGACTCCTTGCTGTCCCCAGTCCACCTGGCCGTGCTGCTGCTCCAGTTTCAACTGTTCTCCCTGCGGCTATGGAACCCTGACCCGTTCACCGGATGTGCTACCTATCCCAAACCTGCTGTTTTCAACTCTCTAGAGACAACAGGAACAGAAGAGATACTCTTAATGATCGGCTATGAAAAGCCAACTGACATTTACTCCTGAAGTGTTGATCTGTTGCACCCTCGACAACTACTGTGATTATTATTATTTGACCATGCTGGTCATTTATGAACATTTGAACATCTTGGCCATGTTCTGTTATAATCTCCACCCGGCACAGCCGAGGGCCACCCCTCATAGCCTGGTTCCTCTCTAGGGTTTTTCCTAGATTTTGGACTTTCTAGGTAGTTTTTACTAGCCACCGTGCTTCTACACCTGCATTGCTTGCTGTTTGGGGTTTTAGGCTGGGTTTCTGTACAGCACTTTGAGATATCTGCTGATATAAGAAGGGCATTATAAATAAATTTGATTTGATCCAAGTGGGCACACGTTTAGGCTTCTACATTGTGAAATCATTACAATACGCCTACTACAATGTTAAAAAATTCTACATTGTGACATTAATTCATTGAAATCATGAAACAACTACTTCATGTATGTATTTTCTAATATTTGATCAGAGATCATTTATCAGATTATCTCTGGTCACAGCTATGAGATTTCAATCCTGTGTGTTCTCTGGTGTTGAGCCAGAGAGCCAGATTGACTAAAACCTATTCCACATTGACCACAGCTATAAGGTTTCTCTCCTGTGTGTGTTCTCTTGTGCACTGTCAGATCTCCAGATCGACAAAAACTCCTCCCACATTGACCACAGCTATAAGGTTTCTCTCCTGTGTGTGTTCTCTGGTGTAGAGTCAGAGAGCCAGATGAAGCAAATCTCTTCCCACATTGACCACAGCTATAAGGTTTCTCTCCTGTGTGTGTTCTCTGGTGTAGAGTCAGAGAGCCAGATGAAGCAAATCTCTTCCCACATTGACCACAGCTATAAGGTTTCTCTCCTGTGTGTGTTCTCTTGTGCACTGTCAGATCTCCAGATCGACTAAATCTCCTCCCGCATTGATCACAGCTATAAGGTTTCTCTCCTGTGTGTGTTCTCTGGTGTGAAGTCAGGTTGCCAGATGTAGCAAATCTCCTCACACATTGACCACAGCTATAAGGTTTCTCTCCTGTGTGTGTTCTCTGGTGTAGAGTCAGGTTGCCAGATGTAGCAAATCTCCTCCCACACTGATCACAGCTATAATGTTTCTCTCCTGTGTGTGTTCTCTGGTGTGAAGTCAGAGAGCTAGATGCAGTAAAACTCTTCCCACATTGATCACAGCTATAAGGTTTCTCTCCTGTGTGTGTTCTCTGGTGTGAAGTCAGCTGGCTAGATTGAACAAAACTCCTCACACATTGATCACAGCTATAAGCTTTCTCTCTTGTGTGTGTTCTCTGGTGTAGAGTCAGTTTGCCAGATGTAGCAAATCTCTTCCCACATTGATCACAGCTGTTAGATTTCTCTCCTGTGTGTATTCTCTTGTGCACTGTCAGATCTCCAGATTTAGTAAATCTCTTCCCACATTGAGCACAGCTATAAGGTTTCTCTCCTGTGTGTGTTCTCTTGTGAATTTTAATGCCTGATGATGTGAATCTCTTCCCACAGTCAGAGCAGCAGTGAGTTCTCTTCCCTGTGGGTCTCTGTGGGTGTTTATTGAGGTGTTCTGATCTGGAGAGACTCTTCTCTGTCTCCTCAGCATCATGAGGTTGTTGAGGCTCCCCAGAGGATCCACGATAGTCACGTCTCTCTCCTGTGTGAACAACAAAGTCAGACAGATGATTAAAGGCCCACACAGCGATAATCCAGGGTAAAGGTTGATGCCAACAGCATAGCCATGATGTTGTACAACAATTGATGTCTGTAATGAATGTTAAAATTGTCTTAAAATGAGCAAGAAGTCATATTTTGTCTTGTTTTCACATTAGTAGTAACATCTAAGATTGTAGACTAGAAATAAGTTATTCATGTTGTTGAAACTCTAAGCAGTGTGGTAGAAGACTTTTGGTCTACAATACAGGCCCCTTTGTGTTTGTGCGGCACGAGGGCAATTTGATTGCATAAACTCCTTCATGCTAATGAGGAAAGCACTAGTTATGGATGTCGTGTATCTGGTGTGACAAGATGAATGAAAAGAATCTGCCCACTCCATCAAGCAATGGGGACAGCAACACAGGGCATTCACAGGACCTCATGGAACCATGGACCACACCTGCAGAAACTGGACAACAGGGGGAAGCAGAGGAGATACCTATCATAGACTTCTCCAAGCTGACGCTTGACATGCCACCTACGCCGCCTCAAGTGGTAGAAACAACCAGCTGGTATCATTAAGTAGAATCAGCCAACAGTAACACGGAAGCAGCAGAATGGGAGTTAGTAGTGCATGACCTAGATTTAGAATAAGAAGCTTCCATTTAGACACAGGTCTAAGATGACGTAATAAGCAATCTACCATCCCAGTGTAAGCACTCAGTGTAAGCAATCTATAGTCCCCGAGTAAGCACTCAGTGTAAGCAATCTACAGTCCCCGAGTAAGCACTCAGTGTAAGCAATCTACAGTCCCCGAGTAAGCACTCAGTGTAAGCAATCTACAGTCCCCGAGTAAGCACTCAGTGTAAGCAATCTACAGTTCCCGAGTAAGCGGCCGGTGCAAGCAGCAGGGCAGTGTCAGTGTGAAAGTGTGGTTTAGCCACAGCTCCAGAAACTTGCGAACTTCCCCTGTAAAAAGGTATATAAAGAGAACAGAGATCATAAGAGAGGCATGATCCTCACTGACATATGAGACAGACTTCATATGGAGAATCCTCATAGGTAAATTTACTATTGCACTATACGCTTTTTGTTAGACGAGAACCATATTTGAAACACAGGGGTCTTGACACCTCTTGATCACAGACAAAGCGGCAGTAAAACAGTGAGACATCAAGTACAGATGTGATTAGCAATACAAGGAAACAGCCAAGTACCCGTTACAATATATTGAGTCCATACACAGAGTTGGAAGTGTATTAGGATATTGGAATTTGGAATCTAGCGTTAGTGCTGTGAGAATACCAATAAACCAATTAAAGAATATTTGGGGCAGCAGGGTAGCCGAGTGGTTAGAGCGTTGGAATAATAACCGAAAGGTTGCAAGTTCGAATCCCCGAGCTGACAAGGTACAAATCTGTCGTTCTGCCCCTGAACACTGTTCCTAGGCCGTCATTGAAAATAAGAATTTGTTCTTAACTGACTTGCCTAGTAAAATAAAGGTAAAATAAAAAACTGTCATTGTGTGTCAAAATATATACCAATACTAGTTTCCAAGTGACTACTAGCTGACGAGCATAATAACCAATAGAAGAAGTTATTAGGTATTGATATATACAGAGGTAAAAGAAACTTGAAGGTAAGGAATTATAGGAAGAATCCATAACACTCTGAATATTTAAATGGGAGTATATCTATCCAAGGCCTCATACTAGACCGGAAAATAAGGGAGTGACAACGTGAACGAAGGAACAAACCCAACTCACGCGAAGGGCCATTACGAAGAAATAGAAGGGTTGGTAGGGCCGCACGGCTAGGCCCTTGTTACACCGCAGTAACTAAAATCCTAAAGTCCTCTGCCCAGCCAGAAGACGAGGTAGAGGCATTTGCTGCAGGTATAAGGCAAAAGTCAGCAACTATCATTATGACATCATGGATTAATTCTAGAATATACTATATAGCCTAGAAAACTGGTTAAATTATCATTATGACATCATGGATGGCCAGTCCTTGTATTCATAGTGTATTGAATTCAGGGGGAGGGACTGAGCTGAACTCAAACCTGGGTCCAGCGACTGTCAAGTCAACACCTTATAACTGTTACGCCAAGATGTCTGAACTTCTTGACGAGGTCGCTCGGTGTTGGGTTATGGTTTCTACAATATCGTTCTCTATGAATTTGAGAGTGGTTAGCAATGGGTCTCCTTCCCCCATCCCTCAGCTGTTTACCAAGTCTCTAGGCAGCCATTTTGTTGTGGTTTTTAAAAAAAACACAATCCAGCAATCTGTAGTTCAAACAATAACAAATCTGTCATTTCACCACTGTTTTGGTAATAAAATGATTATGGGGTTGGAGAAATGTAACTACAGACAGACCTATGGATGCAAGGACTGACCATCCATGATATTGGAGACTTTTATCTCCCTCACCAACTTCCGATCGCTGCAGCTGTACATAGTCTATTGGTAAATAGCCCACCCATTTGCACCTACCTCATCCCCATACTGTTTTTATTTATTTATTTTTCTGCTCTTTTGCACACCAATATCTCTACCTTTACATAACCATCTGATCATTTATCACTCCAGTGTTAATCTGCATAATTGTAATTATTTGCCTACCTTCTCATGCCTTTTGCACACAATGTATATATAGACTCCCCTTTTTTCTACTGTGTTATTGACTTGTTAATTGTTTACTCCATGTGTAACTCTGTGTTGTCTGTTCACACTGCTATGCCTTATCTTGGCCAGGTCGCAGTTGCAAATGAGAACTTGTTCTCAACTAGCCTACCTGGTTAAATAAAGGTGAAATAAATAAAAAAAAAATAATATCAACATTATAGTTTTAACCATGTTGAGGCAGCAGGGTAGCCTAGTGGTTAGAGCGTTGGACTAGTAACCGGTTGCAAGTTCATATCCCCGAGCTGACATGTTGAGGTTATACAGTGTTTATTTACATTGTTTCTAAACATTAAAGAAAAAAAAGCTTATTCTGGGTTCTGATGGGGTACAACAGTTGAACTAAGCTCATGAGGCATGTGTTATATTCTTCAAGAATCAATGGCTATAAATAAATTATTTAAAAGTCATAACATGAATGTAGCAATTGCAGATTTCTGCTTTAACACCTGCAGAGTTTGTGCCTCTGTTGTTAAGACAGTACTTACTAGTGTTAATCAGGGAACGGTTTCTAAAAACCATCTTATGGCTAAATTCTTCATTTGAACCATTGGATGTCTTAAGATGCGTTCGGAAAACCGGGCCCAGATATCCAGGTTCCTCCTCTTTCGATGTAACAGTCATCTCCTCCCCCCGCGCCTGCTTCTGCCTACCACCGCTCAGTCAGATACTTAGATACTCGCATGATTGTATGCTCAGTCAGATTATATGCAACGCAGGACATGCTAGATAATATCTAGTAATATCATCAACCATGTGTGGTTAACTAGTGATTATGGTTGATTGATTGTTTTTATAAGATAACTTTAATGCTAGATAACTTTAATGATTTGATTGATGTATTATATTAAGTTAAAATAAGTGTTCATTCAGTATTGTTGTAATTGTCATTATTACAAATACATTAAAAAAATATATTTTAAAAATCGGTATCGGCTTTTTTGGTCCTCCAATAATCGGTATTGGCGTTGAAAAATCATAATCGGTCGACCTCTAATCCAAAGTAGTGTGAAATGCTCTCATTAGCAACCTGGAAATGGAGGTTACTCCCCTGAGTTTCCCCCATTCAGAATACATTGTGAAAAACTAAAATCTTTGCTCACCATTTTTGCTCTAGGAAGATATAGTACATACAATTTTATTAAACACAGAAAGGGGCCTATATTGGAGACCAAAAGTCGTCTGGCACACTGCTTAGAGTTTCAACAACATGATTTACTTATTTCTAGTCTACAATCTTAGATGTTACTACTAATGTGAAAACAAGAGAAAATATGACTATTCTTGCTCATTTTAAGACAATTGTCAAATAATCATTACATTCATTACATACGTCAATTGTTGTACAACATCATGGCTACGCTGTTGGCCTCACCTTTTACAGTGGATTTCCGCTGTTGTGGGCCTTTAATCATCTGTCTGACTTTGTTGTTCACACAGGAGAGGCTCCCTCTGGGGAGCCTCAACAACCTCATGATGCTGAAGAGGCAGAGAAGAGTCTCCAGATCAGAACTCCTCAAGAAACACCAGCAGAGACCCACAGGGAAGATAATTCACCGCTCTGACTATGGGAAGAGATCCACCTCATCAGCAGGCATTAAAATTCATCAGAGAATCCACACAGTAGAGAAACCTTATTGCTGTACTCAATGTGGGAAGCGTGTTGATACATCTAGCCATCTTATTGTACACCAAAGAACACACACAGGAGAGAAACCTTATAGCTGTGATCAATGTGGGAAGAGTTTTATTCAGCTAAGCAACCTGATATCACACCAGAGAATACACACAGGCGAGAAACCATATAGCTGTGATGAATGTGGGAGGAGTTTTGCTCATTCAACCAGCCTGATATCACACCAGAGAACACACACAGGAGAGAAATCATTTAAACCATATAGCTGTGATGAATGTGGGAAGAGTTTCACTCAGCCATATGGCCTGATATCACACCAGAGAACACACACAGGAGAGAAATCCTATAGCTGTACTCAATGTGGGAAGTTTTTTTTTACGTCTAGCCTTCTGAAGACACACCAGAGAAGACACACAGGAGAGAAATCTTATAGCTGTACTGTATGTGGGAAGAATTTTGTTCAATCTGGGGAACTGAAGATTCATCTGAGAAAACACAGGAGAGAAACCTTATAGCTGTGATCAATGTGGGAAGAGTTTTGTTCAATCTAGCCCTCTGAAGATACACCAGAGAACACACACAGGAGAGAAACGTCATAGCTGTGATCAATGTGACCAGAGAATCTCTGAAAAAAGATCTCTGATCAAACATCAGAAAATACATACATGAAGGATTTGTTTCATGATATCAATGAAATAATGTCACAATGTAGAATGTTTTAACATTGTAGTAGGAGTGTTCTAATGATGTCACAATGTAGAATGTTTTAACATGGTAGTAGGAGTGTTCTAATGATGTCACAATGTAGAATGTTTTAACATGGTAGTAGGAGTGTTCTAATGATGTCACAATGTAGAATGTTTTAACATTATAGTAGGATTATTTTAATGATGTCACAATGTAGAACCCTAAACGTTTGCCCCCTGTTCTATTGATTTCAGCATGATGTGGATATTAGCCTCAGGGGAAAAATCCAGGCTCTGAAATGGAAGAGTACTACTTATGAGATTTAACGAAAAGTGACTAACAAAAGGAGTCGTTACACTTACCACATTGGTGACCCACTTGAGTCAAAATGCAACAATGTGGCGAGCTGTTTTCTACACATTTTCCTCTAACCAGGGATGTACACATTATTCCCAGATTCCGTGTGGTTTTTGAGCTGTTAGTTTTAACAGGACGGACAACCTCATCTCCCTCCTCTCGGCACAATTGATTTCAACATGATATCGATGAGTGATGACAAATAAGTGTTGTGTTCCTTTGTTTAGCGACCCCTACATTTAAATGCATCACTCCAACATGTAGCTGACTGTCTTCTGCAGGTTGTCCTCTAACCAGTGAGGTGAAATATATCTCTTCCATTTGTTTTTTTAGTTGTGTTCGTTTCAACAGCACGTACAATCTGACCTCCCCCCTAATCGATATCATTGATTTATTGCTACTTGTCAAAACAACAGCGTTTCTGGTGCTTGTGCAGTTTATTTCAGGTGCTTGTTTAAGAAAAATTCAAGTAATATGATTATTGTGGCAGATGTTTGTGTATATAGCACATTTTATGTTTAGGCTTTCAATATATCACAAACAGTTTCTGCATATTGGTTATTGATAATGGAATGTATATGTTTAAGGTAATGACTAAAGGATTCCACCCTGGAACGTATAACTGTGTAAAGAATTAGAATTAATAGACTGTAATTCTCTATTGTGTGTTAAATGAAGACTTTACTATTTAGCAATTCAAGTGAGACATTCAAGGAAAAGAGGAACTGTTAACAGACAGCTTGTGACAGACAACTTGTGACCACTGTAAAACTGATAACAGGAAGGAGGTCTCCCCACCCAGGGCTGAGGGAAACCGTTAGGCTTGCAGTAGATTATGTAACATGTTTCAGGATATGATAAGCAATGTATGTGTTGGAGAAGACTTGTAAAACAGCATTGACAGTGTTTGAGAAGAGTAGGGGTATTTATATGACCAAATGTGAGGTATAAAAGGCTATGTGCTTGTATGATTTTCGGAGCTCTCTGAATAAAGAACTTACCTTTTGCAGAAATTCTGGGACTTTGTCCAATTCTTCTATGAAGGGGCCTTACAACCCCCAGCAGTCTGACTGGGGAATTGGTCAAAGTAGATCGTGAGTTTTGAGTTCATATCATTGGAACTAGACATTCTTGTGACAGTTATTGATTTGGAAACTTGGGGGGGAAAAATGTAATTGGAAAGACATTGAAAAGAAGGCTATGCCCAACGTCCAATATGCGTTCGGTTGTAGTTGAATGGGAAAGTTAAAAATGTTGTTTTGGGTTGTTTTTTTCAACAACTTTAAAACAACTTAATTTCAAGGTACTTGCAGCCTATACACATGGTCGCAGTATAATACATTGGTCTATAATCAATTTTATTAACAATCCTACATCACTCCAGCATTTCTTGACAACACTCAAGTGCTAATTGTCTTTATTCCACTACTGAAGAAGCATGACTCAAATCACCTCATATTTCAAACATTCAGCCTGACAAAAGATACATGTTTTATTATTCCATGCCTCACCATTATGTTAATTATTACATATTAACAAAGGGGTGTACATTTGGTTTTCATATTTATAATTAATGTAACATTTAGTATTAAGAATTATTTATGCAACCAACTGACAATTTTTGGGTACAATTATATTGACATTGTTGCCCTGCTTTTATAATATCAGGGATCATTCTCAGATGTGCCAACCCAAATGTACTAGAGACTGGGCCCCGATCCTACAACATGCCTATCGAGTGAACCCTGAGAAGAGAGAGAGAAGCTCTGCAGTGAGGTAGAAAGTTACTACGGATATTACAGGAGTTTCCTCTTGAACTCAGACATGTCGGTGGTAAGGACAACTTGGTTGCTGATTGTTTCAAGGGTGGGCAGTCAAAAATATTTGTGTTTTGCGTTTAGCCAGTGCTTTTCCATGGATCACAATTTATTTTGACACGTTTTTCTGTATTGGAGATGAGTTTTGTTTGGACTCGTTCTAAGGGGACAAGAGTTCTAGAAGGTAGTGAGTTTTAGGAAGATGAGAGTTCTAGAAGCTAGTGGGTTTTAGGAAGATGAGAGTTCTAGAAGCTAGTGAGTTTTAGAAAGACGAGAGTTCTAGAAGCTAGTGAGTTTTAGAAGACGAGAGTTCTAGAAGCTAGTGAATTTTAGAAGACGAGAGTTCTAGAAGCTAGTGGGTTTTAGGAAGACGAGAGTTCTAGAAGCTAGTGTGTTTTTAGGAAGACGGGAGTTCTAGAAGCTTGTGGGGAAAAATATTTGTATTTTTCTTGTTTTTAATTGTTGACAGCCAATCTACACCATGTTTATACTGTAGAAGGTGAAGCATTGTAGTTGATTATTATGTGAAATGGAAGTTGTTTTCTTTTGGTGGTAAGCAAACTTGTCCAACAAAACGATAGGACATAAACTCCTGATGATCAACCTCCTCCTTCACATCTGACTCCTGATGATCAACCTCCTTCACATCTGACCCCAGTGATCAATCCAGAGCGTCTTCTTTCTTGGGGGGAATCCCGATGGACGACATCATCTAATAGGCCGTCATCACCACCACCACCCACAAGTTAATTGTCATTCAGGTTATCAATGGGAAGAGCATTAGCAATACGTCCTGTCTGGTAACTTGTCTCACTTAATGGATTTACATTGGCAGGTGCACAGGGAGAATAGGACAACGGCAGTCATGTCTGAAGTGTAAAACTACCAATAACTCAGTAATCCTTCTGGGAATGTTATGGGAATGTTATGACGTCATAAAGATATGGGTGGAGTTAGAAAGTTGACTGTCAGAAATAAATCATAAATCAAATCAAATGTATTTATATAGCCCTTCGTACATCAGCTGATATCTCAAAGTGCTGTACAGAAACCCAGCCTAAAACCCCAAACAGCAAGCAATGCAGGTGTAGAAGCACGGTGGCTAGGAAAAACTCCCTAGAAAGGCCAAAACCTAGGAAGAAACCTAGAGAGGAGCCAGGCTATGTGGGGTGGCCAGTCCTCTTCTGGCTGTGCCGGGTGGAGATTATAACAGAACATGGCCAAGATGTTCAAATTATCATAAATGACCAGCATGGTCGAATAATAATAAGGCAGAACAGTTGAAACTGGAGCAGCAGCACGGTCAGGTGGACTGGGGACAGCAAGGAGTCATCATGTCAGGTAGTCCTGGGGCATGGTCCTAGGGCTCAGGTCTTCAGAGAGAGAGAAAGAAAGAGAGAATTAGAGAGAGCATATGTGGGGTGGCCAGTCCTCTTCTGGCATGGTCCTAGGGCTCAGGTCCTCCGAGAGAGAGAAAGAAAGAGAGAAGGAGAGAATTAGAGAATGCACACTTAGATTCACACAGGACACCGAATAGGACAGGAGAAGTACTCCAGATATAACAAACGGACCCTACCCCCCCGACACATAAACTACTGCAGCATAAATACTGGAGGCTGAGACAGGAGGGGTCAGGAGACACTGTGTTTAATCCGTCTGTCTACATATTTCAAGACATGGAATATGAGGGTGTGTTGAGATACCCGTTGGTTGGATGATACTTTTCTCATCAATCATCTTAAATATTAAAAACTGGAAATCAACCAATCTTCCACTGTAAACTCAACGGAAAGGTCAAATTCTTTATTATCTAAAAATGTAAAGTTCTGGGCGATGGAGAGAAATAAAATGGTGCAGTTTGAGGCCATGTGGCGGAGAGTGATGCAGGAGCTGGAGATGGGGGTGTGTCAGTGGCGACCTGTCATTCAGGGCAGAGCCCCAGAATTTTTGCCCCCAAGAAATCAAATATATATAAACATGTGGGGGGGCTTGCCTGTTTTGCATGTTATTTTGGCATTAATAAGTGTTGCACATCAGTTGCAAACAATGTCAAAATATATATATATATATCATTGAGTTAATACATTTGCATACACACATGGCATATTTTTGTTTTCTTGAGTAAGGCAGCTCCAAATTGCAGGTGTTTCAGCTTAGCTCAGTGCTTTCTGTGGCGGTGGGGCGAGCCAGCAAAAAACAGGAGCATTGCGCTGTAATTGGCTCAGTGTTCTGTCACTCATGGGGACACTACGTCGTGGTGAAGTTTATGTCCTTAGTAAAGGTAGACATCCAAAATGTCAGCGCTTTGCATCCTGCCATAGAGTTAATATTACAAGTGGCCTTCCAAGAAGGCTCAAGGTCATTGGCCACAGATAAAATTACGTAAAATCACGTTACGGTAGCTTTGATTGAACTGATCATGCCAACATCTTACTGTTGTGTTGTGTCTTGCAGGCATGCATCTAAAACAATATTGAGGAGACCCCACCAAGATTGACATGCTAAAATTGCCACTGGGGTGTGTTCTAGTGGGTCTGGGCAGGTGTGATGTAGTTAATGGAGATGGAGGTGTGTTCTAGTGGGTCTGGGCAGGTGTGATGTAGTTAATGGAGATGGAGGTGTGTTCTAGTGGGTCTGGGCAGGTGTGATGTAGTTAATGGAGATGGAGGTGTGTTCTAGTGGGTCTGGGCAAGTGTGATGTAGTTAATGGGGAAGGAGGTGTGTTCTAGTGGGTCTGGGCAGTTGTGATGTAGTTAATGGAGATGGGGGTGTGTTCTAGTGGGTCTGGGCAGGTGTGATGTAGTTAATGGAGATGGAGGTGTGTTCTAGTGGGTCAGGGCAGTTGTGATGTAGTTAATGGAGATGGAGGTGTGTTCTAGTGGGTCAGGGCAGGTGTGATGTAGTTAATGGAGATGGAGGTGTGTTCTAGTGGGTCTGGGCAGGTGTGATGTAGTTAATGGAGATGGAGGTGTGTTCTAGTGGGTCGGGGCAGGTGTGATGTAGTTAATGGAGATGGAGGTGTGTTCTAGTGGGTCTGGGCAGGTGTGATGTAGTTAATGGAGATGGAGGTGTGTTCTAGTGGGTCTGGGCAGGTGTGATGTAGTTAATGGAGATGGAGGTGTGTTCTAGTGGGTCTGGGCAGGTGTGATGTAGTTAATGGAGATGGAGGTGTGTTCTAGTGGGTCTGGGCAGGTGTGATGTAGTTAATGGAGATGGAGGTGTGTTCTAGTGGGTCTGGGCAGGTGTGATGTAGTTAATGGAGATGGAGGTGTGTTCTAGTGGGTCGGGGCAGGTGTGATGTAGTTAATGGAGATGGAGGTGTGTTCTAGTGGGTCTGGGCAGGTGTGATGTAGTTAATGGAGATGGAGGTGTGTTCTGATGGGTCTGGGCAGGTGTGATGTAGTTAATGGAGATGGAGGTGTGTTCTAGTGGGTCTGGGCAGGTGTGATGTAGTTAATGGAGATGGAGGTGTGTTCTAGTGGGTCTGGACAGGTGTGATGTCGTCATTTGTATGTTTTGTATTGTTTATAAAAGATCAACATTTCTTTTTAAAGTCCCAATTCAAAGTTACACCTCACTGTTCTATTTTTGGAGTTGTTACATAAAACCAATCAGAATTCATTAGAATGATAAAGTCAGGAGTGATGTCATATGGAAGACCAGCCTATTACCTATGATGGTGTGAAGTAATAATAATATTCAGACGTCATTGATGACGTGCTGCTGATAAAGTGATACAGGCATCGGCACACTGCTTTGAAGTTTACTGTTTAGCGATTTGGACGCGTGCCTCGTAGCTCCGGTATCAAACGTAACGTAACATCCCTACCGAAAAGTTGACAAAACAAAAAGGAGCAAGCAGGTTGATTTCCTCTGTTGTTTTGATCCCACGGCAAGAAGGCACCAGAGCCCTGCTATCGGGTTCCCACTAGATAACACAACCACACAGTTCATATGAGGCACCAGAGCCCTGCTATCGGGTTCCCACTAGATAACACAACCACACAGTTCATATGAGGCACCAGAGCCCTGCTATCGGGTTCCCACTAGATAACACAACCACACAGTTCATATGAGGCACCAGAGCCCTGCTATCGGGTTCCCACTAGATAACACAACCACACAGTTCATATGAGGCACCAGAGCCCTGCTATCGGGTTCCCACTAGATAACACAACCACACAGTTCATATGAGGCACCAGAGCCCTGCTAACGGGTTCCCACTAGATAACACAACCACACAGTTCATATGAGGCACCAGAGCCCTGCTATCGGGTTCCCACTAGATAACACAACCACACAGTTCATATGAGGCACCAGAGCCCCGCTAACGGGTTCCCACTAGATAACACAACCACACAGTTCATATGAGGCACCAGAGCCCTGCTATCGGGTTCCCACTAAATAACACAACCACACAGTTCATATGAGGCACCAGAGCCCTGCTATCGGGTTCCCACTAGATAACACAACCACACAGTTCATATGAGGCACCAGAGCCTACCCTGCTATCGGGTTCCCACTAGATAACACAACCACACAGTTCATATGAGGCACCAGAGCCCTGCTATCGGGTTCCCACTAGATAACACAACCACACAGTTCATTTGAGGCACCAGAGCCCTGCTAACGGGTTCCCACTAGATAACACAACCACACAGTTCATGAAAAGCATGAGATGGAGCTTGAGCTCGATATCAACCTATCGAGCTAGTGTGACCATCCTGATCCCTCAAGTCAGTGAGTCAACACAGGAAGGAGCAATGAATGGATAGTTCATTTATTTCCAAAGCTGCAATGATGGGACACACACAGTATGGATGAATGATCAGTAGTGACGGGATATAAATACCACTCCCACAGCAATTCTACATTAATCTGCCCTGTAATATACTAACAAAAAAAACAGTTGAAATGTCTATCAAAGTCATTGTGATCGTATAGTGGATTTAACAATTCCTACTAATTCCTCATTTACTATTATAAATGAATCAATTGTTTCCATGTGTCTCATATTCACAACATCAGAATATCGCGTCATCCATTTTAGTATCAAAATATATCAAATTGACATGGAAAATTACTCAATGTCCCCCTCAGGTGGCGAAGAAGTATAATACACCTAAACTAACAAAACCGGGCTGATAAACTCGCTGGTGTTCATGAGTTTGTAAAACATATACTTTATACTTTTGTCATAAATGACCCTTGTCAGCTCGGAGATTTGAACTTGCAACCTTTCGGTTACTAGTCCAATGCTCTAACCACTAGGCTACCCTGCCGCCCCCACAGTGTGGATGAACGATCAGTAGTGAACAGGGTACAAATAGCACTCCTAAAGAAGATGCATTTTCCAGTTAGATACCAACTTGAAAGAGGGATCTTTAGCATAAAACCCACATGGAAAACAGAGATTTGGCAAATAACATACAAAGAGGCTGACTTGACGCCAAACCAACAACAGTAGTTACTAAAACATAAATTGCTAATGTATGATTTAAAACGTGGATTTAATGATGTAATGTCAATTTTATACATTTCTATCCCAGGACCACTCAATTTTCAAGTTCTCCATAAATCTGCTGTGGATTACCCAGAATCCCACACCTTTATCACACGAGCGGCGCAGCGGTCTAAGGCACTGCATCTCGCTGAAGGCTTCTACATTGAGACTAATACAATGTTAAAACATTCTACATTGTGACATTAATTCATTGATATCATGAAACAACTCCATGTATGTATTTTCTGATATTTTAGCAGATTAACTCTGGTCACAGCTATAAGATTTCTCTCCTGTGTGTGTTCTATGGTGATTAGTCAGTGCTAGACTCAGTAAAACTCTTCCCACATTGAGCACAGCTGTAAGGATTTATCTTATGTGTGTATTCTCTGGTGTAAAGTCAGATAGCCAGATCTAGTAAAACTCTTCCCACATTGATTACAGCTATAACGTTTCTCTCCTGTGTGTGTTCTCTGGTGTAAAGTCAGATAGCCAGATCTAGCAAAACTCTTCCCACATTGATTACAGCTATAAGGTTTCTCTCCTGTGTGTGTTCTCTGGTGTCGGGCTCAGCTGGCCAGATTGAACAAAACTCTTCCCACATTGATCACAGCTATAAGGTTTCTCTCCTGTGTGTATTCTCTTGTGCACTGTCAGTTCTCCAGATCGACTAAAACTCCTCCCACATTGACCACAGCTATAAGATTTCTCTCCTGTGTGTGTTCTCTGGTGTTGAGTCAGATGGCAAGCATAAACAAAACTCTTCCCACATTGATCACAGCTATAAGGTTTATCTCCTGTGTGTGTTCTTTGGTGTTGAGTCAGATTGCCAGATAAATTAAAACTCTTCCCACATTGATTACAGCTATAAGGTTTCTCTCCTGTGTGTGTTCTCTGGTGTCGGGTCAGCTGGCCAGATTGAGCAAAACTCTTCCCACATTGATCACAGCTATAAGGTTTCTCTCCTGTGTGTGTTCTCTGATGTATTCAATACCTGATGATGTGAATCTCTTCCCACAGTCAGAGCAGCAGTGAGTTCTCTTCCCTGTGGGTCTCTGCGGGTGTTTATTGAGGTGTTCTAATGTGGAGAGACTCTTCCTCTGTCTCCTCAGCATCATGAGGTTGTTGAGGCTCCCCAGAGGATCCACGATAGTCACGTCTCTCTCCTGTGTGAACAACAAAGTCAGACAGATGATTAAAGGCCCATAACAGCGATAATCCAGTGTAAAAGTTGATGCCAACAGCATAGCCATGATGTTGTACAACAATTGAATGTCTGTAATGAATGTTACAATTATTGTCTTAAAATGAGCAAGAAGTCATATTTTGTCTTGTTTTCATATTAGTAGTAACATCTAAGATTGTAGACTAGAAATACGTTATTCATGTTGTTGAACTCTAAGCAGTGTGGTAGAAGACTTTTGGTCTACAATACAGGCCCCTTTGTGTTTTCTAAAATTGCGGCACGAGGGCAATTTGATTGCATAAACTCCTCCATGCTAATGAGGAAACCACTAGTTATGGATGTCGTATATCTGGTGTGACAAGAGATGAAAAGAATCTGCCCACTCCATCAAGCAATGGGACAGCAACACAGGGCATTCACGGGACCTCATGGAACCATGGACCACACCTGCAGAAACTGGACAACAGGGGGAAGCAGAGGAGATACCTATCAGAACACTTTCTCCCAGCTGACGCTTGACATGCCACCTACGCCGCCTCAAGTGGTAGAGGAAACAACCAGCTGGTATCATTAAGTAGAATCAGCCAACAGTAACACGGAAGCAGCAGAATGGGAGTTAGTAGTGCATGACCTAGATTTAGAATAAGAAGCTTCCATTTAGACACAGGTCTGCAATGACGTAATAAGCAATCTACCGTCCCAGTGTAAGCACTGTGTAAGCAATCTACAGTCCCCGAGTAAGCACTCTGTGTAAGCAATCTACAGTCCCCGAGTAAGCGGCCGGTGCAAGCAGCAGGGCAGTGTCAGTGTGAAAGTGTGGTTTAGCCACAGCTCCAGAACTTTAACTTCCCCTGTAAAAAGGTATATAAAGAGAATAGAGATCATAAGAGAGGCATGATCCTCACTGACATATGAGACAGACTTCATATGGAGAATCATCATAGGTAAATTTACTATTGCACTATACGCTTTTTGTTAGACTAGAACAATATTTGAAACACAGGGGTCTTGACACCTCTTGATCACAGACAAAGCGGCAGTCACACAGTGAGACATCAAGTACAGATGTGATTAGCAATACAAGGACACAGCCAAGTACCGGTTACAATATATTGAGTCCATACACAGAGTTGGAAGTGTATAGAGATATTGGAATTGGGAATCTAGTGTTAGTGCTGTGAGAATACCAATTACAGGAAAGTGACCAGGGGTTGGAGACATTTAAGGTAATTTAACTATTTTTGCTATTTAGTCAATATTGTTAGAAGTGTTAACGCATTTAAAGTTTTGCAATATTATCTGGCATAGCTTAAAGCATTAAGGATTGATTGAGCATTATTGATCTGTTAGGAAACTGTAGAACCATTGAATTGTAATAATGTGTATAAGACAAAGACAGAGTGACTTAAATAAAAGCTTGAAACTTTGACAACTAGGCCAGATTAAACGAGTCTGGAGAGCAAACGCCTTTAACACTCTCACTGAACGGAAACAGTGACCCTGGTTATAGGTTAAAGTGATTGCACTAAAGAATATTTCATTGTGTGGACAATAATATATTTTTAAGGAGAGTCAAAATATATACCAATACTAGTTTCCAAGTGACTGAAACCTAGCTGACGAGCATAATAACCAATAGAGAAGAAGTTACTAGGTATTGATATATACAGAGGTAAAAGAGACTTTGAAGGTAAGGAAATCCAGGAGGAATCCATAACACTCAGAATATTTAAATAGGAGTATATCTATCCAAGACCTCAATACTAGACCGGAAAATAAGGGAGTGACAACATGAACGAAGGAACAAACCCAACTCACGCGAAGGGCCATTACGAAGAAATAGAAGGGTTGGTAGGGCCGCACGCCTAGGCCCTTGTTACACCGCAGTAACTAAAATCCTAAAGTACTCTGCCCAGCCAGAAGACGGGGTAGAGGCATTCGCTGCAGGTATTAGGCAAAAGTCGGCACCGTGACACTGGTGATGAGGAAACCACTAGTTATGGATGTAGTATATCTGGTAATAGAGGAAACCACTAGTTATGGATGTAGTATATCTGGTAATGAGGAAACCACTAGTTATGGATGTAGTATATCTGCTAATGAGGAAACCACTAGTTATGGATGTAGTATATCTGGTAATGAGGAAACCACTAGTTATGGATGTAGTATATCTGGTAATGAGGAACCCACTAGTTATGGATGTAGTATATCTGGTAATGAGGAAACCACTAGTTATGGATGTAGTATATCTGCCAGGAGCAAAAATGGTGAGCAAAGATTTGTTTTTCACAATGTATTCTGAATGTGAATGGGGGAAAACTCAGGGAAGTAACCTCCATTTCCAGGTTGCTTATGAGAGCATTTCACACTACTTTGGATGTTAATTGTAAGGATCGATTGAATGTCCTGCTTAATATAATGTTTGTGTCATCATCGCAAATCAAAAAAACACTTCAATGCAGTAAAATGATTTTTGGCTTTTCCATCAACCTGACAATGAGGGTTTGTACACTGTTTGCCATATTGGCCCACAACTTCACCGAACAACAAATATACCTGTAATGAACGAAGAAGCACTTTGGTTGTTGTTGCATGACATACTGTGGGTCAAAGTATTTAGTCAGCCACCAATTGCGCAAGTTCTCCCACTTAAAAAGACGAGAGGCCTGTAATTTTCATCATAGGTACACTTCAACTGTGACAGACAAAATGAGAGAATATACTACAGAGCCCTAGAAACCTGGTTAAACTATCATTAGGACATCATGGATGAATTCTCAGAATATACTATATATCCTAGAAACCTGGTTAAACTATCATTATGGCATCATGGATTAATTCTAGAATATACGATATAGCCTAGAAAACTGGTTAAATTATCATTATGACCTCATGGATGGCCTAGTCCTTGTATTCATAGTGTAGTGAATTCAGGGAGAGGCCCTGAGCTGAACTCAAACCTGGGTCCTAGCGACTGTCAAATCAACACCTTATAACTGTTACGCCAAGATGTCTGAACTTCTTGACGAGGTCGCTAGGTGTTGGGTTAAGGTTTCTACAATATCGTTCTCTATGAATTTGAGAGTGGTTACACTTCTCCTTCCCCCATCCCTCAGCTGTTAACCAAGTCTCTGGGTGGCCATTTTGTTGATGTTTAAAAACCCCACACAACCCAGCAATCTGCAGTTCAAACAATAACAAATCACCACTATTTTGGTAATAAAATTATGGGTTTGGATAAATGTAACTACAGACAGACCTATGGATGCAAGGACTGACCATCCATGTGTAACAGTACAAATTTAAACCGTCCCCTCGCCCATACCCGGGCGCGAACCAGGGACCTTCTGCACACATCAACAACTGACGCCTACGAAGCGTC